>NW_020684484.1:0-442 GCF_002925995.2 Terrapene triunguis
CTTTTACTTTATGCAATAATGAAGAATGTTTTCAAAGCCAAAAAATCAATTTATTGAAAAGAAAATCCATTTATTGAAAAGAAAATTTATTTATTGAAAAGAAACACAACTGCTTGGGAATCAGAAAGGGCAACGGGGTGGAGTGGGGAATGGTACAATCACAGATTTGCGTATGTCCTGTCTGGTGTGCTGTGCAGTGAGTGCTGCACTTCAGGATAGCTATACTGCATGGTGATGGGGTTGAGTGCAGAGGGTAAGGGTCGTGGTTTTCAGGGCGGGGTGGTGAAGATACTGGTGTTGGAGGCAGCTGGTGGCGTGAGGAACCCGGAAGTTGGGGAAAGTGGGTTGGAGGTAACAGTGAGGCACTAGGAAAAGAGTTTTGGGACAAGGGCTATGGGGGGGGGTTGCGTTTGCGGTACTGCTCCTTCTGCATGGCTACGAG
>NW_020684484.1:542-1622 GCF_002925995.2 Terrapene triunguis
GGGGAAAGTGGGTTGGAGGTAACAGTGAGGCACAAGGGAAAGAGTTTGGGGACAAGGGCTATGGGGGGGTTGCGTTTGCGGTACTGCTCCTTCTGCATGGCTACGAGCTCCTGGATAGCGTCTGCTTGGCGCTCCAGGATGCTTATGAGCCGATCCGTGCTTTGCTGCCGGTGCTCCATGCTTTGCCGCCGGTGTACTGCGTTTTCCTGGCGGATCCTGCTTTCTCTCTCCCTCCAGTTCTGTGCTTTTTCATTCTCTTTAATAGACTGCCACATCACTTCTTGCAGCATGTCTTCTTTGGTTTTTCGTGGTCTCTTCCTGAGTCTTTGCAGTCTCTGAGCAGGCGATTAGAGGGACGGCTGAGGTCTCAAGGTTGTTGCAGCTGTATAGGCAAAATGCAACATTTAACAGAGGCAGCATTGTTTATAGCAGACAGAGTAATGATTTCCCCCGCACTTAAGGAGGGCACACACAGGGTCTACACAATAGCATAATTTTCCTGTCCCAAACAGAGCACACATATCCCACGGGAGCCTCAAAATGGTGAGTAAGGGGGACTGATTGTTTCACGGCTGTACTGTCCTCTGGGTTTCTGTGCATTGGGGAGAGCCAACAGCTGCAGGGGGCACCTACACTGAACACTGTCCCAAAATTTTCCACAGGAGTTCATCCTGGATGATATCTCGCTGCTGAGAGTGACCTGGGAAGTAAGGGAGGGTCTTCTACTGCATTGCGGCTTCCGCCCTGGCCCATATGCAGCTTGCCTGTGTGCAGCAATGATCCCCCCGCCCCTCGCGGCACAGTGGCGCGGACACGTTAGCCTGGCTGGACAGGGACCACGGTGTCTCTCCCGATAAACCTGCACAAGTGCATTGCACACGTTCTGGATGAGACATTCAAAGAGATTACCGAGGCCGATTACTGCGATGTGAGAAACCACATCAATGCGCTATTCCGCATCTAGGCATGCATGCCTAACCCTCCTCTCCCAAAGAGCCCGCACCGAAAAAATTCCTTCCCGAAAAAAAACCGCTTACCGGGAACCTGCTCTTCTGTTTGTCCTCCACCAAGTACCAGCCG
>NW_020684484.1:1722-3494 GCF_002925995.2 Terrapene triunguis
CCCACCACCCTCACTCCCGTTTTCCTCCTCCTCCTCCTCCCACCCCGCCTCTGAAGTGTCCATGGTGGTGCTCGGAGTGGAGGTGGGGTTAACCCCAAGTATCGCATCCAGCTCTTTGTAGAATCGGCAGGTCGTGGGGGGAGCACCTGAGCAGCTGTTTGCGTTGCGGGCTTTGCGGTAGGCACTCCGCAGCTCCTTCACTTTAATCCTGCACTGCAGGGCGTCCCGGTCATGGCCCCTTTCCATCATGTCCTTTGATACCTTCCCGAAGGTATTGTAATTCCTACAGCTGGAGCGCAGCTGGGACTGGACAGCTTCCTCCCCCCAAACACTGATGAGGTCCAGCAACTCACCATTGCTCCATGCTGGGGCTTGCTTGGCACGTGGAGGCATGGTCACCTGGAAAGATTCGCTGATAGCACTCCACACCATGCCGGGCTGAGCAAACAGGAAGGAGATTTTTAAAATTCCTGGGGAATTTTAAGGGAGGGTCACATGGTTGGTTACCTGAGGCCAGGGCAGTAGAGTTTGAACTGATGACCAGAGTGGCTAGAACAGGCATTGTGGGATACTGCCGAATAATTCTGGAGGCCATTCACAGCGCATTGGGCGGCCACACTGGTGCTGCAGTGGCAGCGCAATACTCGCTATTCCTCTCGGGGAGGTGGAGTACATGCAGCGCTGCAACCGCGGAGATACAGGCCTGCAAATGCCTTGCCAGTGTGGATGGGGAGTGAGTTACAGCACTGGGGGCAGCTTTACAGCGCTGTAACTCGCAAGTGTAGCCAAGGCCAGAGCTTGCTTACACATACACCAGATGCGTTCAGCATTAGATCTTTTAATGCTCTGCCAGGCCTGGCTGAAATTCATTTAAATGAGGTATTTTACACATAGCCCCACCTTGTGACTGATTAATGGGATGCTAAACTCTAGTATACTAACGGGTGCACTGCAGGGCCTCCAGGCTATTTGCTCTGGCTTCTGTCCAAAACCCCGGCAGAGCAACGAGACAGGCATTTGTAGACTCACACATACAGCCCAGTCAGATCATAGATTCTATAGCCTGCAGAGTTTGTTTTCTTCATTCGGGGGTCTTCTCCTCTCCCTACATAGCCAGCAGTAATGCTTAATAGTCCTAACACACATGCCCCCTCTCTAGTCAGAAGAGACCTCACTAGAAGTGTGGAGAATAGTTGCCCATCTAGAGCTGGGACAGTTGTAGTGATATGATCTAGCTCAGGCCTGCACAACATATGGCCCCCAGGTCGCATGTGGCCCGCGTGGGCTCACTGTGCGGCCCATGGGGGGTGAGTAGGCAAGTGACAGGGTGGGGCAAGCCAACAGCTGGCTGGCTGGCCGGCCAGCCGGCAGGTGGGCAGGGTGGTGAAGAGGCCAGGGGCAGGCTGGGGAGTGAGGGTGAGCCAGCGGCAGGGATAAGGGCAGAAGGTAAGAGGCCAACAGTGGGCTGGCAGGTGAGCTGGCAGTGGGGGGAGCAGGTGAGCCAGGGGAGTGGGGGAATGATGAGCCAAGCGGGCGGGCAGTGGTGGGGTGCCAGGTGAACTGGCGAGCAGGTGGCAGGGGGTGAGTAGGTGAGCGGGGGGTGGGGGATGACGAGCCGAGTGGGCGGGCAGTGGTGGGAGGGCAGGTGAGCCGGCGGAGGGGGAGAGGGGGCTGAGGGGGTGAGGGGGCAGGGGTGGGGGGCAAGAGGGGGCGGGGGGGGGGGCGGGCGGGGGGGGGAGCAGGTGAGCCAGGGGGGTGGGGGAATGATGAGC
>NW_020684484.1:3594-4562 GCF_002925995.2 Terrapene triunguis
GGGGTGGGGGGATGATGAGGTGGGCAGTGGCGGGAGGACAAGTGAGCTGGCGACGGGGGAGGGGGACTGAGGAGGCGAGCGGGTGGTGGGGGGTGAGTAGGTGAGCCAGGGACGTGGGGGGATGACGAGCCAAGTGAGCGGGCAGTGGCGGGAGGGCAGATGAACCGGCGGCGGGGAAGGGGGGGGCTGAGGAGGTGAGTGGGCAGGGGGGGTGATTAGGCTAGCTGGGGGCATGGGGGGATGATGAGCCGACCAGGCGGGAAGTGGCGGGGGAGCTTTATACTTGGGGGGGGTGAGGAGGCGAGCGGCAAGTCAGTGGCTGACCTGTTCTACTGATCTTGTCACTCATAAAAATTTGTTCTTTTTGCTGCTTTTCTCTGGGTTGGGGGTTGTCTCAATGCTGTGAAGAGGGTGTTCCCAAAGGAAGGTGCTTGCTTCTAACCCCCGAGGCCATCAGTATGTCTGCTCTTCTCTAGTCAGCCCACTTGACAAGTTTGATTGTTCTTGGGTCTGGCTTCTATCTCCTCTCCAATGGGTTGCAGCTGTCTGGAGGTGCCTGCCTTCCACGCCTTCCTCATTCACACCTCATTCATTCAACAGGGCAATTGATTACAAAGTGGGGGGAAGATATTATTCTACTTCTAGCAAAAAGACATTTTTCTTTTACCTTAATTATACTACCTTAGGGGCCCACTATAACATATTACCAAGGTTTAATACCACTGTTTCGGCAGGGCAGCTCTGGGGAAGGAGGGTTTGTTTCCACGGGCAGGCGACGCTGGGGGTGTGTGTTTCTACGGGGCCGGGCAGCGCTAGGGCGGGGGGGTGTTTTGGGGGGCTGGGTGGCACTGGGGGGATGTTTGGGGCGGACTGGGGGGTTTCAGCCCTCAGCTGTTTTCTTTGGAGTAATATGGCCCTCGTTGCTTTACGAGTTGTGCAGGCCTGATCTAGCTGAATGATAAAAAGGA
>NW_020684485.1:0-4816 GCF_002925995.2 Terrapene triunguis
CCGGGCAGGACAGAGGTGCAGGGCCAGGCCAGTCTCTGAGACCCCCCTGGCTTTGCTGCTGCAAGTCTCCTTCATGAGGTCTCTCCTCGAGGACTGAGAGAATTAGGATTCACGGATGTGAGCATGAGGAGGAACCTCTGTGGAGTTTTCTCCTTTCCTACCACTGATTGTGCCGAAAACAAACTTCCCTTTTACAAGGTAAGAGGCTCAGAGAGGTTTGGAACCTGTTCAGTCTGATCCACCTGGTGCAGGCAGCATTCTAGGCCCAGAAAACACTGGCTTAAGGTGGCCAAATTTGATTTCCTGCCTAGGACTTTGACGCTTGGAAGCCCTGGGGACATTGGGGTTTATCCTTTTTGGTTTCTCTTTTCCTCTTTCCTCCCTCCTATCTCCTCTTCTCTTGCTTCTTTTTTCCCTTTCCCCGGCTTCCCTCCCTCTACCAAGCAGGGGTGTGTGTGGTGTGTGGATGGGTGGGGGGTGCTCTCATTGCGGGAGGTCCTCACAAAGAGGTGGGGCTGGATCTAAGAGTGATCCCCTCTGATAGTGACCTGGGCTGTCCTTTGGGACATCTGGTGAGACCTCTCAGCCTCCCGCCCCTCAGAGTCTCAGTGCTGATTGGCCGAGCAGGGGGCTATCGCCAGCGAGGAGACTCAGGTCCTTTTGGTCTCTTTTCAAATCAGGCAAATAAATCACAACCAATCCAATGTATGGGATTAATCTTGCTGCTTCTCTCCATTAATTGTCTCTTAGCAGGTCATGATTTCCTCTAATGTTCTAGGTCTTCTAAAATACTTGCTGAATAACTACTATGAACCACTGTTGGTCTGTAGCTCACTTGAGAGCACTTTATTCTGATCAGTCACTGTATGAAATTCAAGATGTGACAGATAGGTTGAAAGTCAGGAGCAGTGTTTCCTCAAATTTTTTATGTCCGTGTGCGGAATGAATTCTGTTGTGTGCACCAATATGTGCAATTTTGTTATGTGACACATCACCTGTATATTGCTGCACATCACAAAATTCATTCTGCACATGGACGGTGTGTGGCAGGGGTGAGGCTGAAGGGTTCGGAGTGTGGAAGGGGGCTGAAGTGGGACAGAGGGTTGGGGTGTGGGCTCTGGAGTGGGGCTGGGAAAGAGGGGCTCAGGGCTGGAGCAGAGGGTTGGGGTGCAGGGGGTTGAGGGCTCCATCTGGGGGTGTGGGCTCTGGGGTGGGGCTGGGAATGAGGGGCTCAGGGCTGGAGCAGAGGGTTGGGGTGCAGGGGTGTGAGGGCTCTGGCTGGGGGTGTGGGCTCTGGGATGGGGATAGGGACAAGGGGCTCAGGGCTAGGGCTGAGGGTTGGGGTGCAGGGGGCTGAGGGCTCCGGCTGGGGGTGTGGGCTCTGGGGTGGGGCTGGGAATGAGGGGTTTGGGGAGCAGGTTGCCCCAGGGAGAGAGGACTCCCCCCAGCCCTCTCTCACCACAGCAGCTCAGGGCCAGGTGAGAGAGCACCTGTCTCCTGAAGGGTTTGATGGGGGGCTGAAGGAGGCAATGGGGGGAGGATACCAGGGGCAGTTGGGGGGAGGCTGAAGGTGAGGGGGGAAGTTGGGGGAGGCTGAAGGGGGTGAAGGGGACATTTGGGGGGAGGCTGAAGGAGGCAATGGGGTGAAGGGCGCCAGGGGCACTTTGGTCTGACCCAGTCTGGCTGTTCTTATCTTCTAATGTTCTTCTCACATGCTCAGTAACGTCTGCAAGTTGCTGCCCTCACGCGCCATCAGAATCTGCTCCTTGCAATCAAAGGCAGGGAAAATCCCACTGAAGGGGGGAAATCGGAGGGGAGGGATGGGCAGAGGGACAAAACTGGGACAGGATCAGGGGTTCAGACTGGGGGGTGGGGCTGCCCTGCCAGGTAGGTGCAGAAGGGAAAACCCCCAGATAGAGGGAGGCGGAGGGGATAAAAGTTACCATGGGTGGGGAGAGCCGTCAGCAGCAGTTCCAAACTAGGGTGTGGTGGAGGGTAGAAGGACTTGTGTTCCTCACTGGATGGTCCATCTCAGCTCCCCCTCCCCAGGGCTGTGGTGTTAAAGGCCCCGGGTGGCCCAGTGCCCAGCTCTGCTCTAGCTGAAATGGTGACTGAGCTGCCAAGGGAGACTTGATCCAGGGAAATAGTTTAAACCTCCCCCCTCCCCCATCATAAAACAAACTGATGATCATCAGTTCATCACTTCACCACTGAACTGCCCAGTGCCTGGTTTGGAGATGGGGGCAGGAGGAGAGAGACAAGAGTGAGATTTCAGCATCTCCAGGTGGGTCCCACGGCTCCAGTAGCCCCAGAAACACTGTGGGGGGGGGGCGTTAATTCATAGCTGTTGGTCGGTCTTGGGGAGACCCTGGTGCACCAGCGGGGGAGGGTGTCTGACGGGGGTTGGTGGTATGGCTGGGGTGGGGGGTGGCACAGCTGGGAGGTGAACGGGTCTGTGTGGTGTGGGCTGTGGGAGGGTAGGGGATGGATCGGTGCTGTGGGAGAGGAGAGGGGGGTTGTTGGCAGGGGGCGATTGGGTTGTACGGATGGGGACTGGGTCTGGGAGCGGTCTGGAGGAGGGAGAGGCTATAGGGGACTTGGATCGGGGGCTTGGGTCAATGGCATGGCTGTGGCTGTTGGGCTGGGAGGTAGTGAGGGGCAGCACCATGGCCGCCCCCAGGGGGACACAGCATGGCTGTGGGGGACTGTGGGGTGGCACAGCTGGGTGGGGCGGTTGCACCCTGGCTTGGGGCGAGGAGGACAGTCAAGAGGCCTTGCAGGCCACACTGGGAGGGGTATTGTAACCCCCGCGGGGGGGAGGGGCCCTGCCACCTAGACCCTGAGGACGTGTGGCCACCGCCAGAGCGAGTGTCCGACCCGCGGTGTCCCTGCAGCACAGCCAGGGCCTGGCCAGGGGCTTGGGACGTGTGAGAAACAGATTGTGAACTGCCCTGACATTCCAGCCACAGCTGTTTGGGGTTCCCCGTGCCACAGAGCGGGGTGACGGCTTTTCCTTTCACCTTCCCCAGTTTCTCTTTATTTTTAATGACTTGCTGTTTAATAACTTGTGTTTGCTTTGAACTATATGTGATGATCAGTGGGTCAGGGAAGCGTCCGGAGCAGAGAGAGTACCCCGGAGTGGAGACACCCGAGCCCTGTCCTAAGTACAACAACCAGACTGGGGGTCGAGCCCCAGGAATCCTGGGCCCAGCCTTGTCCGGATTACGAGGACTCTGCCACATGAGAGTAGAAGGGGTGTCCTGGAGTCAGGCGGGCCTCTGGGTGAAGGGAGTGGGAGCAAGGACTCAGATCCTTTCGCTAGCCAATTCCACTGGGGTAGTGTATGAGCCAGGAAAGGTCCCCACGACCATTCCCCCGCTTACATAGGCCTGGACACAGAATGCCTTTAGCTGTGGATTGCACTGCAGATCTGATTGGCTGTAAATCCTGGATACCTCTGGCAACATGAGACCGCATGAACTGGTCCTTTCCTATGGTCTGGCTCTGGTGAGGTAAGACTAAAAGGTCTTTTCATGGTTGGACCAGGACAGACTCTGGGGAGTGCATTATTCTCCTCAGCACTTCCATTCTGTAGTGCCCTGACAGCAAGATCCCGGGTGAATGTGTGGGTTACTCTCCCTGGCAGGGTCAGGTTTTCTGTTCAGTTTTTAATGACTGAAATGCTCTTCTCTTCTTTGTAACCTAGGCACACGTTTTGACTGCAATCGCGGAGCGGAAGCAGAAAATAGTCACCATTCCCCGGAGATGCCCAGCTAAAGAGGGAACTTTTCAGTAAGAGCTCCTTGCTGGTTCACACATGCATGTAGACAGCATCCATGCGGGTGTCAGTCAGTGAGGTTTCTCTGTCTGTTCTGTCAAATGCTTGCCTACTTGTTTTCTGGCTGGTGCCGGCTGAAAGGATTTAGTATCCGAGGAAGGACGTATCCTCCTGGTTAGCAAACAAACAAAGCAGCACATTTCATGTCCAGATTATATTTAGACGTAAATCAACATTATGATGGTTCCCCACCAAGGAAAGTTACCCCGTCTTTAGGAAAATGACTGAAGTACGAATGCCAGACACAATTCCAATAGAGGATTCAAGCAAGGTTTTCTGCGTGTTGATTATAAAGGCTTTAATTTAAATCAGTCCACCCTGAGGTGAGCAATTAAGAGTTGTTATTTTCACTGAAGGCAGTTGAGGTCTAAGCCCTTGGTTCTGTCTGAATGGAAATTCGTTCCATCTACTAATCCGGTTTCAGGAGCATTGTGTGGGGTGCAAGGAGAGGCCAGTCCCATGAGGACAGATGGCTTTGGATGTAAAGGTCGCCGGCAGCACCTGTAACACCTCCCCCCCAAACGTGCCCTCGCTTGTCCTGGCTCTGGAGCTGCGACTGGAGCGGGGCTCGGGTCAAACCCTTTGGCGCTGAAGCCCAGTGTTGACATCTCGCTCTCGGGGGCCCAGACAGACCCAGCCACAATCCCGCACGGTGGGGCCAAGCTCTGTCTCCCGTGGCCGTGGGGAGCGTCTCGGGGAGAAGCAGATGCTCCGCTCCCCCGTGAGCGCACCAGCCCCGGGTGCAGCGGGGGGACCGGGACCGAGCACAGCGACGCCCCGGGGCCGGGCGGCGATGTCCTGGGGCTGAAAGTGCCACTTAGACCTGACCGGGCACCGCGGCTGAGCGCCCCGGAGCCCCCGAGCCGGGTGGTGCGGTGCGGTGCGCCCTGGGGTGCGCGGGGCCCGGCCAACCTCCGCGGGGGACGGGCACCCCGCTCTGCCCCGGCCCCGCCCCCAGCCCCGCCCCTGCTCCGGCCC
>NW_020684485.1:4916-5167 GCF_002925995.2 Terrapene triunguis
GCCCCACCCCGCCCCGCTCTGCCCCGTCCCCCCCCCGCTCTGCCCCGTCCCCAGCCCCGCCCTGCTTGGCCCCGTTCCCGCCCCCAGTCCCTCCCCTGCTCCGCCCCCGCCTCTAGCCCCACCCCGCTCTGCCCCGGCCTCGCCTCCAGCCCCGTCCTGCCCCGGCCCCAGCACTGCATCCTGCTCCGGCCCCGCCCCCAGCCCCGCCCTGCTCCGCCCCCGCCCCCAGCCCCGCCCCGCTCTGCCCTGGC
>NW_020684486.1:0-1321 GCF_002925995.2 Terrapene triunguis
TGTCGCTGGGGGTGATGTTCAGGGGGAACCAGGGCCCCAGTTGCTCTTGAAGTGCCTCCCTGTCTCTCAGCACCCAGTGGGCCTGAGGGACGTAGGGCCCAGCAGGGACAACGCACTCGGCCGTCACCGTCTCGCCCGTCACGTAGAGCAGGAGGGGCGGGATGAGCCGCAGGGACGGGGCGGCCAGCGCCGGGAACACGGAGATGGAGACGGGGTCGCTGGCATAGGAGAGCACTTCCCTCCCCTGGATCAGCTCCACGTAGGTGCAGGCGAAGGACCGGGTGGCGTTTCTGGTGTTTGCTTGAAGATCAGTCAGCCAAGATGAAGCGTTTCCTGGCCGGGATCCTAGGGGTGTCCTGTTCTGGTAAAAGACGTACTGCACCGGGGAGGCACCGGGGGGAGCCGAGCAGTTAATCTCCACTTTGTCTCCAGCCACATAGGCCGGATAGTCCGGAGACAGGGACCCCGAGGGCTTCCCAGGGGGATCTGGGGAGAGAAACGTGCCTCAATCTTGGCCTCCTGCCTGAGAGGGTCTCTGAGCAGCCCAGGGGGGAGCTGAGGACAGCAGGTCTTTGTCCCCTTAGCTCCTGCCGGAGGCCGGTCCAGGGTAGGGTTACCATTTGTCCGGATTTTCCCGGATATGTCCGGCTTTTTGGGTTAAAAATAGCGTCGGGGGGAATTTGTAAATAGCTACAAATGTCGGGGATTTCCCCCCCATGCAGAGCGCAGCAGGGCTGCAGGAAATTCAGCCACTCGCATGGGGCTCGGGCAGCCAGAGCCCTTCCCCCACCGCTTCAGATCAGCTGCCGGAGTCCAGCCCGGCCAATGTAGAGCTACTCCCCTCCTCTCCCTCCCTGCATTCTCAGATCGCCGGCCGGCCTGGCCGTTCGCATCGGCTTCGGCAGCTCCTCCTCCTCCTCCCCTGCTCCCCCTCCCCTGCTGCCCAGCGCCCCGCTCCGGCAGCACTGTGCGGGGGCAGGGACCGGGTTGTGTGTTGCGCTGCTCCACGGGGAGCCCGACATGCTGTTCTGAGCGGCAGGGTAAGGGGGCCAGGGGGCTGGAGAAGGGGCAGGGGGTTTCTGGAGGGGGCAGTCAAGGGACAGAGAGTAGGGGGGATTGGATGGGTTAGGGGTTCTGGGGGGGCTGTTGGGGGCAGGGGTGTGGAGAGGGGTCGAGGCAGGCAGGGAGCAGAGGGGGTTGGATGGGTCGGGAGTTCTGGGGGTCCTGTCAGGGGGCGGGGAGCGGTTGGATAGGGCATGGGAGTCCCGGGGGTCTGTCTGGGGGCGGGGGTGTGAATATGGGGTGGGGGTGTGGATAAGGG
>NW_020684487.1:0-5741 GCF_002925995.2 Terrapene triunguis
GGAAGATCATCTCAGACACCTCATTCTTCTGGTCTGGTGTTAAATCGGGAGACACTCTCACCTGTTTGGAAGGCTTGTTTTCCTGGGTTAGGTCTTTTTGGACCGTTGTGCATGCCTCTTGTGCATGCCAGGGTTTCAGAAGGTTAACGTAATAAATCTGTTCTTGTTTTCTGTGTCCTGGCTGCCGCACCTTGTAGGTTACTTCCCCCACGGGTTCAACCACTTCATAGGACCCCTGCCATTGGGCCAGAAGCTTGCTTTCTGCCGTGGGTACCAACACCATAACTCGATCCCTTGGTTGGAACTGTCGCACTTTTGCCTGGCGATTGTAATGGGTTCGCTGGGCCTCCTGTGCCTTCTCCAAATGTTCCCGTACAATGGGGTAACCCAGGCTATCCGGTCTCGCATCTGCATTACATGCTCTATTATATTTCTCCCCTCATTGGGTTCCTCTTCCCAGATCTCTTTGGCGATATCTAGTATGCCACGGGGGTGACGCCCGTATAATAACTCAAAGGGGGAAAACCCAGTTGAGGCCTGAGGTACCTCCCGGATAGCGAACATAAGGTAGGGTAGTAGGGTGTCCCAATCCTTCCTGTGCCGACTTACCACCTTCCTTATCGTAGCCTTGAGGGTTCGGTTAAACCTTTCTACCAACCCATCAGTCTGCGGATGGTAGACCGAAGTTCTCAGGGTATGTATATGGAGCAGCGTACAGAGGTCCTTCATTAGCTTTGACATAAATGGGTTTCCTTGGTCGGTTAATATCTCCTTCGGTAGCCCCATTCGGGCAAAGATCCCCACCAGCTCTTTGGCTATAGTTTTAGAGGCCGTGTTCCACAGGGGGACGGCTTCTGGGTAGCGAGTAGCATAGTCCAAAACAACAAGTATATATTGGTGGCCCCGAGCCATCTTCTCCAGGGGTCCCACTAGGTCCATGGCTATTCGCTCGAAGGGGACCTCTATGATGGGAAGGGGTACTAAAGGTGCCCTCAAGTGGGGACGGGGACTGTGCAGCTGACACTCCGGGCAGGAGGCACAGTACCGCCGCACTTCTTCATGTACTCCGGGCCAGAAGAACCGTCGTAGGACTCGTGCCAGGGTCTTCTCTACCCCCAAATGCCCCTCAAAAAGATGACTATGAGCAAGACTTAATACAGCGTTCTGGTGTTTTTGAGGTACTAGGATCTGCTGTACCTTCTGCCCCTGTACTGGTGCAACCCGGTATAAGAGATCCTTCTTCATTATGAAG
The DNA here is from genome assembly GCF_002925995.2 of Terrapene triunguis. Lineage (NCBI taxonomy): Eukaryota > Metazoa > Chordata > Testudines > Emydidae > Terrapene > Terrapene triunguis. Next base: position 1,253 of record NW_020684487.1, read on the forward strand.
TAGGGTCCTGGTCCCTGGGTTTTCCCTTCCACTGGGACCCCATCTATTTCAGTCACCTCCTTCCTAATGTTGTCATACCTTGGGTCTTCTGCCTGGTCCCGTCCAAAATTTCCTCTCCCGGGGCTAATCTGCCCAAGATCTAGGGGCCCAGTCTCTGTTGCCTCTACTGGTTCAGAAGCATTAGGGTGGGGGTCAGACTCAGGTGCTTCTCCCTCCTGCGTGGCCTCCTTTTCAGCTGCACGGGTCCGCCTACCTACAAGAACGACCCTCTGGCTTTGGGTCAGTATTCGGGTTCCCAAGGCCTTAGCTGCCCTTCTTTCCCTTTTTGTCTTTCTACCCTGTCTGGGGGTGGAGAAAGAATCAGGGGATATTTCAGAGAAGATTGGGGGTTGACAGTCTGCTGTGGATGCCTCACCAATTTTAGGGTCCCCATCTTTCTCTAATCCCCCTACTGGGAGTAAGTTTCCAAACCCTGGGAAGTCCCTCCCTATGAGCACCGGGTATGGGAGTTTAGGGACTACACCTGCTGCTATCTCAGTATTGTTCCCTTGGATCTCAATTTTTACTGGGATGGTGGGGTAGTAACTAACTGTCCCATGGACACATGTTATCCCCATACGTTTAGCCTGCAGCAGCTGACTACGCTTCACGAGCTTCCCTGAGATAAGCGTGATAGCACTCCCCGAATCAACCAGTGCCATGGTCCCTACCCCATTTAGTTTCACTGGTCTCGTATACATATGTGGGGTTAGTGAGACCCCCCACAAGGTGAATCAGGGAGCATGGATCTGCCCAGTTCCCCAGCTTACACTGCATAGGCTCCTCAGCATTGGGACACTGTGCAGCTATGTGTCCCCACTCCCTGCAGGCATAACATCTGTATGGAGCCCTAGGCGTTCTCCGGTCTCTTGGTTTGGGCAGTCTAACACCACGATCCTCTTCTCCCTCAGTGCTCCGACTCTTTGTGGCCTCTGATGGGCCTTCAGCCTCTCTCTTCCTCCACCTGGGCCCTCCTGGTGGCCCAGTCACCCGAACTTTAGGGCTTGCTGCTGCTAGTTTAACCTGGGGTGCCTCTTCCTTAACTGGTCGGGTCAGCTCCCTCGCTGTCCTTCGCCTCTCTACCAGGGCGACAACCTCGTCATAGGTGGAGGGTTCATTCTGGCTTACCCAGGCATGAAGGTCTGGTGGTAGTCCCTTTATGTACCGGTCGATGACCAGAACCGCTAGTATCTCTTCCGGACTCCGGGACTCTGTTTGCAACCATTTCGTGTGAGATGGATGAGGTCATACAATTGGGACCGCGGGGTTTTGTCTTCCCGGTACCTCCAACCGTGATACTGCTGGGCCTGCACTGCTGCCATTACCCCAGATCTGGCCAGGATCTCTGCTTTCAGCTGGGGGTAGTCTGCCACAGCCTCTTCAGGCAGATCATGGTAGGCCTTCTGGGCCTCCCCACACAGGAATGGGGCAAGGATGCCAGACCACTGATCTCGAGGCCAGGCCTCCCGTAGGGCTGTCCTCTCAAAGGCCAGAAGGTATGCCTCTACATCATCCTCCCGTGTCATTTTCTGCAGCCAATGGCTGGCCCGTATGAGCCGCGTCCCATCATGGCCGCGATTCAGCTCTGTAAGGGACTTTACCTGGTTTACCAGTTCCTGCAACATAGCTCAGTCTTGAGCAGCCTGGTCCATCAGCAAGCGATTAGTCTCTTGCTGCAGCCGCACTGCCTCCTGTTGGGCGGCTGCCTGGACACGGGTAGCCTCCTGCTGGGCCGCCGTAGCTTGTATCAGTGCCCGCACTACATCATCCATTGTGGTGAAAAAAAATAAACCCCCTCCTTTTTTTTTTTTAAATCTACCTCCTTCTTCCGCCACGCTGTGCACCCCAAGATCCCACTCCTAACACCAGTGTGACAAAGTTCCTCCTCTATCTTGGTGGGTCCTGCACTTATTGGCGGATTTTCTTGCCTCAGAGATTCACCATGTGGGTTGGGGAACAGCCCAGAGACCTTCCCCTCTGGAAGAACCCACAATCCAGGTCAATTGGGAGGTTTGGGGGGAACCCGGGCCCACCCTCTACTCCGGGTTCCAGCCCAGGGCCCTGTGGACTGCAGCTGTCTATAGTGCCTCCTGTAACAGCTGCATGACAGCTACAACTCCCTGGGCTACTTCCCCAGGGCCTCCTCCAAACACCTTCCTTATTCTCACCACAGGACCTTCCTCCTGGTGTCTGATAACGCTTGTGCTCCTCAGTCCTCCAGCAGCACACCCTCTCACTTTCAGCTCTTGTGCCTCTTGCTCCTAGCTCCTCGCACTCCCACCACAAACTGAAGTGAGCTCCTTTTTAAAATCCAGGTGCCCTGATTAGCCTGCCTTAATTGATTCTAGCAGCTTCTTCTTAATTGGCTCCAGGTGTCCTAATTAGCCTGCCTGCCTTAACTGGTTCTAGCAGGTTCCTGATTACTCTAGTACAGCTCCTGCCCTGGTCACTCAGGGAACAGAAAACTACTCATCCAGTGACCAGTATATTTGCCCTCTACCAGACTCCTGTACCCCACTGGTCTGGGTCTGTCACAAGAGTCAGCTACATCAGCTGAGAATTCATCCATGCCAGGGCAATCATCAGTTGCCCATTAAGGGCAGTTTTAAGGTCCATTTGCACTTTTCCAATGGGCTTTTGATCTGAGAGGACACTGCACATTCAACTCTTCAGGCCAAAGAGAAAGGTACTGTAGCACAGTGATATTTGTCAGAGATGCTCGAATCAAATATCTTGAGACACCCCCCGGTTGGGATGAGGGGGTTGGATCCAGCTCCAGTTTCAGATCTGAACTTTGCAGCTGGACCCTTTCTTTGTACTGGATCAAACCAAAGAAGCTTGTTTTGAGCAACTTTAAATGTGGGATGCTTTGGATTTAGATTGGAATCTGGATCAAAAATCTATACCTCAAAGCCCATTTCTACTTCTCAGAGGAAAAACTAAGTGGTGTGGTTGAAAATGAGCAGTTACACTTTGCCCATGCTTAAGAGACCTTCTGGACCTTCTTTCATTTCAAAATGTAGTGTGAACAGCCATTTAGGTAGCTGTCCTACCCTTTGATAGGTGAATTGACTCTGAACAATCACAGCTGTACTTGTGACATCACTGCATAATTCAGTATATTAATGTAACTCAGGCAACCAACCTGTCTTATAAAAGGTTGGTGACAATAAAAATAAATCTTGGCATTTAAGTTTGCACATCCTAGTGAGGTAGGTTAGCATATTCTGAAGTAGACAGAGAGCATTTCATGGCAAATTCTCATCCCTTTGCATCTCATTACTGTTCTTGTCTAACTGATAAATTACCATGTAGAAAATAAGGGCCTGATTCGGATCTTGCACTGGTGTAATTCAGGAGTCGCTCCACAGATCTCAGTGGGGTTATATTGGGATTAGTGAGATCAAAATCCGGCCTAGAGCTGGGTCATATAAAAGAACAAGATCAGGTGTATGGTACTACTAAGTAACCTCAGATTCCCCAGCCTCGACACCATTATGTCAGACTTGCCAGCCTTCATATCACTGCAGTGCAAGATCAGATCAGTTTTGTGAACATAATATCACCTTGTTATAATCTCTGTCCCCTTTTAACCCGGCAGAAAGATTAGAGTGTTTCTCCTCAATTGATAAGCAAGGTTTGACAGGATCCAGTTTTGCCTTACATCTTAATGACCAACCATGAAAAAATGAGTGAAGCTATCCACTATGAATTAGCATATGCTGTTAATTAAGCCTTTGAATATGTGTTCAATTTTCAGGTGCATGCCTAATTACTGACCTGTTTGAAATTTCAGACTTACTCCTTCCAAAAGGGTTTTTTTTTTGTTTTTTGTTTTTTTTTAAGTTACCGTCAGCTGCACTGAAAAACACACAGGATTTTCTTTCTCTCTGTATTACATTTTTAAAAAGGGGATTTTGAATAAATGTATTTTATTAATGGGTTCATGCTGGGGGAAAAAAGCTGTAGGCAACGATGGGAAGGAGCAAAAAATTAACCTGGTACCTAAAAATGCTCTCTGTTTCAAACAGCTTATGCCACAGATGGTCTAGTGTGGATACCTTACCTTAAAGGGAAAAAAATCATAGTAGTCTGAAACAATATAATATTAAAGCGTCTTTGTAACTGTATCCAGGTTTCCTTTTTATTTATGGGGAAAAATAGTCAGTTTTTTTTCTTCTTTGTAACTGACTATTTAAGAATTCATCCATCCATTCATTCCTTCATTCTCCAAGGGGGTGTTCGAATGTGCTTTGTGATTATGCACTGGCAATATGACTTTTGCAGGAAAGTATCACGTTTTATGTTAGACTATAAATTCCTCCTCTGATTATGTACTGAATGATCTCTCTTTCTAGTTTTATTCTTTTTTAATATTTTTGAACTAAAGCCATCATGAGTCCCTGTCATAACTATAAAGGGAAGGGTAACAGCTCTCTGTGTACAGAGA
>NW_020684488.1:0-1318 GCF_002925995.2 Terrapene triunguis
GTCGCTCAGAGGTATGAAAAATCCACACCCCTGAGCTCCAGCTCCCTAGCGACATAGTTACACTGACCGTAGCCCTCCTGTGTAGACAGCGCCGTGTCGGCGGGAGAGCTTCTCCCGTTGGCTTAGAGCGTCTTCACCAGACGTGCTACAGTGGTGCAGCTGCGCTGAAGTAAATTTATAGCGTAGACCTGCCCTGAGATCAATGCAGCCAGGCTAGTGCAGAGACCCCACCCCCAGCTCAACTGCCATCATTAGGGGTCAGAGTTAACATTCCTCACTGAAATCAGTGGGGCTGGGGTGGCACAGAGACCCCCAGCCCAACGGCCATCATTAAGAACATGAGGGGCCATACGGGGTCAGACCAAATGTCCACCTAGATCAGTATCCTGCCTTCCAACAGTTTAAACCTGCTGCCTATTAATTTCATTTGGTGACCCCTAGTTCGTGTGTTATGAGAAGGAGTAAATAACACTTCCTTTACTTTCTCCACACCAGTCATGATTTTATAGACCTCAATCATATCCCCCCTTCGTCATCTCTTTTCCAAGCTGAAAAGTCCCAGTCTCATTAATCTCTCCCCATATGGCAGCCGTTCCACACCCCTAATCATTTTTGCTGCCCTTTTCTGAAACTTTTCCAATTCCAATATAAGTTTTTTGAGTTCGGGTGACTAGCTCTGAACACCGTATTCAAGATGTGGGCGTACCATGGATTTATATAGAGGCAACATGATATTGTCTGTCTTATTATCTATCCCTTTCCTAACGATTCCCAACATTCTGTTTGCTTTTTTGACTGCTGCTGCACACTGAGTGGATGTTTTCAGAGAACTATCCACAATGACTCCAAGGTCTCTTTCTTGAGTGGTTAAAGCTAATTTAGACCCATCATTTCATATGTACAGTTGGGACTATGTTTGCCAACGTGCATTACTTTGCATTTATCAACACTGAATTTCATCTTCATTTTTTGCCCAGTCACCCAGGTTTGTATAATTTTTGGTGGTGCCCAGAACGGGTCCAAGCAGAGCCGTCCAGTCCATAGGAGTGACCAGGGCAACTGCCCCGGGCCCTGCGCTTCAGGGGGATGTGGGGTCCAGGGCGGCCTGGGGGATTAGCAGGGGGCCTGGTGCCGGCAGCAGCAAGCAACCCGGCCCCCGCCCGCCCCGCTGCGCTCTGCCCACCCGGCGTCGCTCGGGGGAGGGGGAGGAAGCCGGAAAGAGGCAGGGTGGAGGCGGGGACTTGGGGAAAGAGGTGGAGTGGGGGTGGGCAGAGCAGGGCAGGCTGGGGCTGGGTCACTTGCTGCTGCCGGTGCCTGG
>NW_020684489.1:0-1381 GCF_002925995.2 Terrapene triunguis
GACCCCCTGGGGGACACCACTATTTACCTCTCTCCATTCCGAAAACTGACCCTTTATTTCCTATCTTTTAACCAGTAACTGATCCATGAGACGACCGACCCTCTTATCCCATCACAGCTTACCTTGCTAAAGAGTCTTTGGAGAGGGATCTTGTCCAAGGTTTTCTGAAATTCCAAATACACTATAGCCACTGGATCCCCCTTGTCCACATTCTTGTTGACCCCCTCAAAGAATTCTAGTAGATTACTGAGGCATGATTTCCCTTTGCAAAAACCATGTTGACACTTCCCCAACAAATTCTGTTCATCTATGCGCCTGACAATTCTGTTCTTTACTATTATTTCAAGCAGTTTGCCCAGTACTGAAGTCAGGCTTATTGGCCTGTAACTGCCGGGATCACCTCTGGAGCTCTTTTTAAAAACTGGTGTCACATTAGGTATTCTCCAGTCATGTTTAGTTTATCAATTTGTTCCAAAATTTCCTCTAATGACACCTCAATCTGGGACAGTTCCTCAGATTTGTCTTCTAAAAAGAATGGCTCAGGTTTGGGAATCTCCCTCACATCCTCAGCCATGAAGACCGATGCAGAGAATTCATTTAGTTTCTCCGCAATGGCCTTATCGTCCTTGAGTGCTCCTTTAGTATCTCAGTTGTCCAGTGGCACCACTGGTTTTTTAACAGGCTTCCTGCTTCTGATACACTTAAAAACATTTTTGCTGTCACTTTTTGAGTCTTTGGCTAGCTGTTCTTCAAATTCTTTTCTGGCCTTCCTAATGATATTTTTACACTTCACTTGCCAGAGTTTATGCTCCTTTCTATTTTCCTAACTAGGATTTAACTTCCACTTTTTAAAGGATGCCTTTTTACCTCTCACTGCTTCTTTCAGAGTTATTGCCCAGGAAGGGGTGGGGGGTTCCTGGCGCAGTCACTGATCCCGAGCCCTGGGGGCGTCCTGGGGGAAGGAGGGGGGCCTTGCTCTCTCACCTGGGGCAGCCCGCGGAGCTGGGTGTAGATGAGGCACCGCTGCCCAGGGAAGATCACCTCAGGGCCCCGGCCCAGCAGCGCCGCCTCCATCCCGGGGGGCAGATCCCAGTGCACCAAGATCCCGGTCACGGCCGGCTGCAGGGCCCGCTTCAGAGACTGCAGCGCCTGGGGGAGAGACCAACACACCCAGGGTGGGGCCAGGACACCAGGGTCCTATCCCCGGCCTGGGGGGTAGGGGGGGCATAGGGACTGGTGGGTTAGAGCAGGGGGGGCTTGGAGCCAGGACTCCTGGGTTCTCTCCCAACTCTGGGAGGGGAGTGGGGTCTGGTGGGTTAGAGCCGGGGAGCCCAGACTCCTGGGTTCTCACCTTGGGCTGCATGCGGTCCTGGCCTGTGAT
>NW_020684490.1:0-1553 GCF_002925995.2 Terrapene triunguis
CTATTTTGTAATCTCTTCTGAATTCCTTTGCTTTGGCTGCTCAGTGATGATTGACAGCAAAACTAGGGCTAAGCGTTTCAGTACAGCAAAGCCTGCTGAGAAAGGAATATTGTGCTGGTAAATTTCTGAATATTGCAAAGAATCAGAAAAGCTTTCCAGGGAAGTAATAATACCTCAAAAGAAAGATGATTCTCTCATATCTGTAATGCTGGAGGTAAAAGATGTGCTATATTGAAAATACTTCAACTGACTGAGTGCCTTCTTGTAGGTATTCTCAGAAATACTGTATTCATAGGGGACTCTCCTAATCCATAGCATTCCCCATTCCTAGAATTTAGTTCAGTGTTGTATTCAGAAAGTGCTACCTCCTTCAATGCCATTACCAGATCAGTTAATTAGTTCAAAAGAGATGGGAAGACACAGTATATCTGTACTCATGGGCCTTCTTATAAGCAAAGGGATGCCTGATCCTTGCTGAAGTGGTTTAAATTAGACCAGGGCTCGGCAACCTTTGGCATTCAGCCCATCAGGGAAATCCACTGGTGGGACGGGACGGTTTGTTTACCTGCAGTGTCCACAGGTTTGGCCGATCGCAACTCCCACTGGCCACGGTTCACCGTTCCAGGCCAATGGGGGCTGCAGGAAGTGGTGGGCAGCACATCCCTCAGCCCATGCTGCTTCTCACAGCCCCCATTGGCCGGGAACGGTGAACCACAGCCAGTGGGAGCTGCGATCGGCCGAACCTGCGGACGCTGCAGGTAAACAAACCATCCCAGCACGCCAGCGGATTTCCCTGATGGGCTGTATGCCAAAGGTTGCCGAGCCCTGAATTAGACCATATTGCCAGTGATTACTTTTCCTTTGCTATTTGACTGAGAGAGCCCAATCAACCTGTCCTGTACCAAAATTAAAAAATCAATTATTTACATTGATTTTAGAATATGGTTAATATTCTTTGACTCATAAAGATATATTAAATCACTTGATCTGACTTGTTTCTTTGTATTTCTTGACTTGATTTAACTGCCCACAGAGTAATTGAGACCCATATATATAGGATTTTTTGGGACTAAGAAGGAAAGTTACAGGCTATAAATTCATTAGAATAAATATTTGTGGATTATTGATTATTATATTATGGAAACATTTTAAAATATCTTTCATTTCTTTTACTCTCCTGTCAATATAAAGATATATTTAAATTGTAAATTGATCCAATGCCCATTAAAGCCAATGGAAATCTTTCAGTTACTTTCTGTGGGCTTTGGATCAGAGCCAAATGGCATCTGATTCTGTACTTGCGTGTTTATCACAAACCTTTTCTGATGCCACCTCCATTCAGAGCAGAATGATCCAACATGCTAAATAAGCAAATAAAGTACAAAGTTATACCTCACTGTGCCTGCTTCACCTAATATTGCCAAATGCAAAATCATACAACTAGGAATAAGAATACAGATTATGCTTATAAAATAGGAGACTGTATTTGGGAAAGCAGTGACTTTGAATAGGACTTTGGGGTCATGGTGGATAACCAGCAGAACATGAACTCC
>NW_020684491.1:0-1313 GCF_002925995.2 Terrapene triunguis
AATATTCATAATATTAACAATGTGTTTTTACCAAAGTGCTTTAAACAAGTAAAAAATTATCTGCTACAAAACTGGAATATTTACAATGCTAACAAAGGGTTTCTCATGATTTCTCTGCCTTAGGCTCTTCACAATTTAGTCCCAAGTATTTTAAAAAGATTTTACAATGTCCGGTACTTCATGATTCTGCGGCCCAAGATGCTCCACTCTATAGTCCCAGTGCACCTAGGCGAAAATCCGGTCAATATGGCCGGGGATTGATGAGAAATCCTCATAGGAGAACTCCTCGTAGGTCTCATGGAGGTAGATTTCCAGCCTGTTTATCAGGTTCCTGGGTAGGGCGATCTTACTGGGCCCTCCGTGGTAGCACAGGTGTCCCCGCCACGCCACAATCAAGTACTCCGGGATCATCGCACGGCAGAGCATGGCAGCATACGGCCCTGGTTTCTGCATGCTTTCCCTAAGCATGCGTTCCTTCTGGGTGTCCGAGATCCTCAGGAGGGTGATGTCGCTCATGACGCCCTGCTTTGAATTAGGGAGGGGAATGTTAGTATTGGGACTGCTTTACAGCCACGTGGTGGAGGGAGAGGGGCAGCATACAGGGATCTTTCCCTGGGACAGCCGCGAGGGGGTGGGACAGGGGCAGAGTTGATGCTGTCCTGATTGCTGGCAGCAGAGACTGGCATTGCTTTCAATGTGAAAGGAGGCCAGTGCTACTAATAGAGTTTTAAGCAGCCACAAGTCTACGGCTTACCATGTTTGCCTGCTACAGAAGTTCAGGTCTCCAGCCACGCTTCTCAGATCACTCCAAGACCACCGCAAGTCCACAGGCACTGAAGGCGAGGGCCGAAAATTCGACCTTGTCCTGAGTGCGCATGTGAGAGGTGCAGTGCATGGTCTTGTTCACAGAGAAAGACTAGGTTCTTTGTGTACAATTTCATTTATCTGTCTCAGGAATTCACTCCCTTTTTACAATTCACACAGACACATCTGCAACTGTCTCCCAACCCAGCCTGTCAGCACACTCCCAGAGGCTAGCGCAGATTAGGCGGAGGAAGAAGAAGACGCGTGAGGACATGTTCTCAGAACTAATGGGCTGCTCCCGAGCCCAGGCAGCCCAGCAGACACAGTGGAGGGAGAACTTGTCACAAATGCACCGAGCAGTCATGGAACGGGAGGAGAGGTGGCGTCAGGAGGACCAACAGGCTACTGAAAAGCTGCTTGGACTAATGAGGGAGCAAACGGACACGCTCCGGCGCCTTGTGGATGTTCTGCAAGACCGGAGGCAGGAGGACAGAGCCCCGCTGCAGTCT
>NW_020684492.1:0-2048 GCF_002925995.2 Terrapene triunguis
TGAAATCCATCTTAAACCTGGTACTTTTCCATTTAGAAGGAGGGGTGGGGACCCAGAGAGAGAAAAGATTCCCGCCTTGTGCCAAAGCTATAAAAGTGAGTGGAGCAGGACAAAGAGATGCCGGTCATGAGAAAACCCCTGCTTACCACCTGAGATGTCTGCTGGATCTAACAAAGGCTGTACCAGGGGAAAGGATTGGGCCCAGAATAGGAAGGAGTCTATGAAAGAAACTTATTGGAACATCTCTGAGGGTGAGATATTACCTGTAATCAGTTTCTTAATGTATTAGGCTTAGACTTGCGTGTTTTGTTTTATTTTGTTTCGAGACTTACTTTGTTCTGGCTGTTATTACTTGAAACCACTTAAATCCTACTTTTTATACTTAATAAAATCACTTTTGTTTATTAATAAACCCCGAGTAAATGACTAATACCTGGGGGAGCAAACAGCTGAGCATATCTCTCTATCCCTGATACCATAATATAGAGGGCGAAAAATTTATGAATTTACCCTGTACAAGCTTTATACAGAGTCAAATGGATTTATTTTGGGTTTGGATCCCATTGGGAGATGGGTGTCTGGGTGCTGGAGATAGGTAAACAGCTGAGCTGTTTTTAGTTAGTCTGCAGCTATGGGAAATGGCCCAGACCCTGGGTCTGTGTTGCAGCAGGCTAGCGTGTCTGACTCAACAAGGCAGGGAGCTGGAGTCCCAAGCTGGCAGGGGAAACAGGCTCAGAGGTAATTTCAGCACATCAGGTGACAGTCCCAAGGGGATCTCTGTGACCAAACCCGTCACACCCCCACCCAGTAGTCTGGGAAAACTTCACACCACCCCAGGCACCTCTATGAGGCAATGCATTCCCTCTCCCAAGCACTGAGTCTGTGTATAACAACGAGAACTTTTAATAAAAAGGGGAAAGGAACCTGGCATTAATCTGGGAAACCCCACAACCATGATTCAAAAGCTTGTGACCATGAGTAAGGCAAAGATATTTTTAGTAAAAATCATAGACAGGTCATGGGCAATTCATGGAAGCCTGTGACCTGTCCTGACTTTCACTACAAAAATATACTGACAAAACAGGGAGGCGAGTTCAGCTCAGTGCCCACTGCTGCTGGAGCTCCGGGGTCCCCCACCCCCACTCTCCCACTTTGAAGTCCTCCGCTCCCCACGGCACCTAAGTAGTTGTGGGGGTTCCCACCGCCTACGGCAGCAGGGAGCTGTGGTTCCCTGCCACCTGTGGCAAGTGGGATGTCTAGGGTCCCCCACTGCCCCACTCTTCCTGCCATGGCTGGGCAACTGCAGAGGGTCCCCTGCCACCAGCCGCAGGGGAGCCGGGGACGCTTGGTGGTGGAGACGGCCTTCCCATACACGCCGCCACACCCCACACCATCCCCTTCCACAGCATCAAGAAGATAAGCATCGCGGCCAAGCCCCTCAGGGAGGAGACAGGCCCGGGCAGCGGGGCCTCACCAGGTAGGGTCCAGCATATGCATCCGGGGGGCGGGTGCCCCGTGGCCTTCCTCCCCCATCAGGCTATGGAGCTACCTGCCCCCTAGTCAGTTCTGGGTGGGGATTATTGGAGGGGTAGAGCTAATTGGAGGGGAAAGGCCTCATGTCCGTGACCTCCGTGATATAATCGTAGCCTTAGCCATGAGCAAACTTCTACCCCAGAATATACTGGGCAGCGTCCTTTGCCTCAGTTTCTCCCCTTGCAGTGTGAAAGTCCAACAAATTCTCCTTTAACCTGCCTTTGCCCTTTGCCTCCCCTGCACCCCACTCACCAAAACTTCCACCTTTTAAAGCACCCCACTCACAGTTGCTGTCCTTGGTCGGCGAAGGCCCAGAGTTCAGAGGGTTCATGTGAGTTCAACTCCTCCTGGATGGGTGGGTGGTGGGGAGATGGCATCGAGAAATGCCTTGGCTGCTTCTGCCACCACCACGTATACAACTGAGGTCTGGCCTGACCTACAGACCTATATCGGTATAACTATGTTACTGCCTGGTCTACACTACGACTTTAATTCGGATTTAGCTGCGTTAATCC
>NW_020684493.1:0-1558 GCF_002925995.2 Terrapene triunguis
ATGAGGACGAGAATGGGGCGGGAACCAGATTTTTTGTTTCATGGAAAATTCTGCAATTTCAGAAAATTTTCCATTCCGGAAAGGAATGGGGGGTGGAGGTTGGGGGGGGGGGGGGGTTCAAAATGTCCTACGACATGAAATTCAGGAGAGGATATTGTTCCAGGGTGATCGAAATATTTCATTTGGGTAACGTTGAAACGTTTCATTCCAAATTTGACTTTTCAAAATTGTACATTACATTATATCAAATTTTAAAAATTGAAACAAGACAGCCATTCTGAAAGGGAAAATCCAAATGGTCCATCGGAATGCTCCAGTCCAATTTTTTTTTCATTCTAAACAAAATGTCACTGAAATAGAGACATTTCTGCAAAAGGTGCCAATATCAACAAAATGGCACTTTCCGAAGGCAAAGTCTTCCATCAGCACGTTTCCGGCGTCCCAGGAACTGGTCTGAGGCCACTGGCTCATTGCACAAAGGACTCTGTCCTCACAAGGGACCCTGAAGTCCTGAAGCAACCTGAGCCCTGTGGGCAGACAGCTGCAAGGAGCTTTAAGGGATAATCCCACCAGGAATTCTCAACCAGCTCCCAGAGACCTTTTCAATGCAGCTATATCTGGGGCTGGTAAAAATCTTCCACCACCCACTGCTATTCAAAGGGCTGAGCTGAGTGGTTGAAAGCTCTAACTCTCCTGCCACTCCTCCCTGAGCCTGGCTGAAGGATCCAAGCGCCTTCCTGAAATCCCGAAGTGTCCCGAGGATCACCCTTAACCAAACCTTCTTCTTTGCCTCCTTCCCTTTGTGAGAGGCATTTGCCAGCACAGCCGTTCCTAGAGAAACAGCTTGAGGTTTGAACTCGCTTCCCCTGCCGGCTTTTACTTTCTTGGCTCTCGAGGGTTAATAATCCTCTTGGAAAAGCACAGCAGCCACATCTATCCGCTTTAGTAATTGAAATCAATTTCTCTGCCTTATCTTCAGGAAACCTGTATCGTTGAGACACTAATCTGCAGGCGCCGGCATCTCTTAAATGAAAAACCTATTTGGGGGAAGAAAAAAACCCCACAAGCTTTTCCCCGCCTGGTGATCTTCCTTTGCTCGGTCTCTGGTGAGAGGAGAGGCAGCTACTGATACAGACTCCACGCCTGAAAGTGTCTTTTTGTACTTTAACACCCATTATTGTTTAGCTCTTGGAACTGCCTGGCCAGGCAATATTGGTTAAATCTGGCCTCTCCGAGCCCTCCCTGATCCATTCGCTGATCGTTTTGATTTCTCTCTGACAAAGGAGTGGCTCAATCCTTCACCAGCAGGGCCGGCTCTGGCTTTTTTGCCGCCCCAAGCAAAAAACAAAAAACTGCGGGTGGGCCGGAGCGGCGAAGCAAAAAAAACACAACACTTGCGGGGCGGCCGGAGCGGCAAAGCACACACACACACACACAAAACGCCTGTGGGGTGGCCGGAGTGGCAAAGCACACACACACAAAACACCTGCGGGGTGGCCGGAGCGGCAAAGCACACACACACACAAAACACCTGCGGGGCGGCCGAAGCGGAAAAGCA
>NW_020684493.1:1568-1921 GCF_002925995.2 Terrapene triunguis
CACACACACACACAAAACACCTGCGGGGCGGCCGAAGCGGAAAAGCACACACACACACACAAAACACCTGCGGGGTGGCCGGAGTGGCAAAGCACACACACACACACAAAACACCTGCGGGGCGGCCGAAGCGGAAAAGCATACACACACACACACACAAAACACCTGTGGGGTGGCCGGAGTGGCAAAGCACACACACACACACACACACACACACAAAACACCTGCAGGGCGGCCGGAGCGGCAAAACAGGAAAAAAACAACAACCCTGCAGGGCGGCCGAAGCCAGGGTGCAGGGGGACTCCCTGTGCTGCAGACGTGCAGCGGAGTGCGCGCCCGGTCTAGCGGGGGGG
>NW_020684494.1:0-1047 GCF_002925995.2 Terrapene triunguis
AGCAGCAAAAGTTGGCCTGAGACACGGGGAGCGCTGGGTCTGCCCGGGGGGGCGCAGCTGCCAGTGGGGGGCACCACACATCGGGCCTCAGACTAGAGCCCTAAGCGGGACTGTTGTTAATTCTGTCCCGTTCCTGTTATTCAAGTGCCCGGCTTTGTTTTTTGCATTTTCATCCCCCTCCCAGCCACAGAAACCTCCGATCCCACAAATCCCGCAAGAGAGACAGATTCCCCCATGCTGCTAAAAACCAACCGACCAACCGACAGAGACCGGTGGGTGAAGATATGGTCGATACCAACGGAATTCAGACACAATTTTTACCACTACAAGAATAAAACAAATCTTGCTTGAACCAGGTACAAACACCCTGTAACTCCTGATATCACAGAACGCGTCTCTGACCTGACTTGGGCCGGTGCATTTCCCCAGATTTGGAGCGAGGGAGATAAACACGGAGAGGACAGAGAAGCTCAAACAAAACTATTTAGCAATTTCCCCAATAGGCGACTCTTGGTACATTTATGAGATTTAGTGTTTCCTGCAAATTCCCACAGCCTGGGTTTTTGCCCACCCCCAACAAAGCACATTCTACCCGCTCCCGCTGTTCTGCCGGGGGGTCCTGCAGGGTCCCAGTCCCCCTATCGGGCTCCACCTGAGACCCCTCACGCCTGCGGCATTACGCTGGCTGCCGGGTCAGTCTCAGCGGCTCTTCAGCACAGGCCAAGGGTTAGACAGAGTGACGGGGACGCGGGTCTGACAACACAGCCTAGGAGTCTGACCCACAAGTCCCCCCTGCTTTAACCACTACACCCCACTTCCCAGAGAGCTGGGGAGAGAACCCCAGACTCCTGGTCCCTTCTCTAACCACTCCCCCTGCTTTAGTCCTGGCTCCCAGCCAGGGGCAGCTCCAGGGTATGCCGAAGGCGCGGGACTGGCGGACCTCTCACAGGCATGCCACCGAAGGCTGCCTGACTGCCGTGCTTCGGGCTCCAAAGTACATAGAGCCGCCCCTGCTCCCAGCTCTAAGCACATGGATTTCAGAGTAAG
>NW_020684495.1:0-1094 GCF_002925995.2 Terrapene triunguis
TTCAGCACGCCACCTCTCCTCTCGCTCATATTGGGCTTTTTTAAAATCAGTCATTGACTGCCTCCACGCATTCAGCTGTGCTCTGTCAGCGTGGGAGGCAGTCTGAAGTTCAGTAAACATTTCGTCACGCGTCCTTCGCTTCCTTCTTCGAATATTCACTAGCCTCTGCGAAGGAGTAAGATTTGCAGCTGGTGGAGAAGGGAGAGGTTGTTAAAAAAGATACATTTTAGAGAACAATGGGTAGACTCTTTCACGTTAGATTTTGCTGTTCACAACATCACACAGCACATGTGCTTTCGTTACAAGGTCGCATTTTTCCTCTTATATTGAGAGTCTCCTGGTTTGGTGTGAGAGATCACTCACGCAGTGCCAGGACACAGATTTCAGCTTGCAGGCAGCCATGGTAAGACATATAGTCTTTGGGCTTTTTTAACCTTCTTAACATGTGGGGATGGTTTCAAACAGTTCTGCCCTCATTTCCCATACCAAGCACCCGTGCCATTTAAAATGGGTTTGCAATGTAAAAGGAGGGGCTGCGATTTCAGGTTTAACATGCAGCACAAACCCAACTAACTCCCCTCCCCCTCACACCCAATTCTCTGGGATGGTCACTTCACCCCTCCCCCCCACCGCGTGGTTAACAGCGGGGTATATTTCTGTTCAGCAGAGCAGGAAGGGGCACCTCTGAATGTCCCCTTAATAAAATTGCCCCATTTCAACCAGGTGACCGTGAATGATATCACTCTCCTGAGGATAACAAAGAGCGATAAGGAATGGATGTTGTCTGCATGCCAGCAAACACCGGGACCATACGCTGCCATGCTTTGTTATGCAATGATTCCAGACTACGTGCTACTGGCCTGGCGTGGTAAAGTGTCCTACCATGGCGGACGGGATAAGGCAGCCCTCCCCAGAAACCTTTTGCAAAGGCTTTGGGATTACATGAAGGAGAGCTTTCTGGAGATGTCCCTGGAGGATTTCCGCTCCATCCCCATACACGTTAACAGACTTTTCCAGTAGCTGTACTGGCCGCGATTGCCAGGGCAAATTAATCATTAATCATTAAACACGCTTGTTTTTAAACCATGTGTAAT
>NW_020684496.1:0-3104 GCF_002925995.2 Terrapene triunguis
CCAGCTGTCACCCTGGCAGGTGTAGCCCCAGGTTCCATAACCCTGACCCATGGTCTCCCTCTGCTGGCAGGCTCTGAACAAGGGCTGCCCAGAGAACATGGATGCCATGCTGAAGAATCACAGAATCATAGAATATCAGGGTTTTAAGAGACCTCAGGAGGTCATCTACTCCAATCCCCAGCTCAAAGCAGAACCAACCCCAACTAAATCATCCCAGCCAGGGCTTTGTCAAGCCGGGCCTTAAAAACCTCTAAGGATGGAGATTCCACCACCTCCCTAGGGAACCCATTCCAGTGCTTCACCACCCTCCTAGTGAAATAGTGTTTCCTAATATCCAACCTAGACCTCCCCAACTGCAACTTGAGACCATTGCTCCTTGTTCTGTCATCTGCCACCACTGAGAATAGCTGAGCTCCATCCTCTTTGGAACCCCCCTTCAGGTAGTTGAAGGCTGTTATCAAATTCCCCCTCACTCTTCTCTTCTGCAGACTAAACAAGCCCAGTTCCCTCAGCCTCTTCTTGTAAGTCATGTGCCCCAGCCCCCTAATCATTTTCCTTGCCCTCTGCTGGACTCTCTCCAATTTGTCCACATCCTTTCTGTAGTGGGGGGCCCAAAACTGAACACAATACTCCAGATGTGGCCTCACCAGTGCCGAATAGAGGGGAATGAGCACGTCCCTCGATCTGCTGTCAATGCTCCTACTAATGCAGCCCAATATGCCGTTACCCTTCTTTAAACAAGGGCACACTGCTGACTCATATCCAGCTTCTCATCCACTGTAATTCCTAGGTCCTTTTCTGCAGAACTGCTGCTTAGCCAGTCGGTCCCCAGCCTGTAGCGGTGCATGGGATTCTTCATTCCTAAGTGCAGGACTCTGCACTTGTCCTTGTTGAACCTTATCAGATTTCTTTTGGACCAATCCTCCAATTTGTCTAGGTCACTCTGGAACCTATCCCTACCTTCCAGCGTATCTACCTCCCCCCCAGCTTAGTGTCATCTGCGAAGTTGCTGAGGATGAAATTAATCCCATCATCAGATCATTAATAAAGATATTGAACAAAACTGGCCCCATGACTGACCCCTGGGGTACTCCGCTTGATACCGGCTGCCAACTAGAAATTAGAAACTAGAGCCATTGATCACTACCCGTTGAGCCCAACAATCTAGCCAGCTTTCTATCCACCTTATAGTCCATTCATCCAATCCATACTTTTTTAACTTGCTGGCAAGAATACTGTGAGAGACCATACCAAAAGCTTTGCTAAAGTCAAGGAATAATACATCCACTGCTTTCCCCTCATCCACAGAGACAGTTATCTCATCATAGAAGGCAATCAGGTTGGTCAAGCATGACTTGCCCTTGGTGAATCCATGTTGACTGTTCCTGATCACCTTCCTTTCCTCCAAGTGCTTTAAAATGGATTCCTTGAGGACCTGCTTCATGATTTTGCCAGGGACTGAAGTGAGGCTGACCGGTCTGTCATTCCCCAGGTTCTCCTTCTTCCCTTTTTTAAAGATGGGCACTATATTTGCCTTTTTCCAATCATCTGGGACCTCCCCCGATCACCACGAGTTTTCAAAGATAATGGCCAATGGCTGTGCAATCACATCAGCCAATTCCCTCAGCACCCTCGGATGCATTAGATCTGGACCCATGAACTTCTGCATGTCTAGCTTTTCTAAATAGTCCTTAACTTGTTCTTTCACCACCTCCTCCCCAAACTGTGTTGCCTAGGCCAGCAGAGTGGGAGCTGACCTTGTCTGTGAAGACCGAGGCAAAAAAAGCATTGAGTACTTCAGCTTTTTCCACACCATCTGTCACTGTGTTGCCTCCCCCATTCAGTAAGGGTCTCACACTTTTCCTGACCACCTTCTTGTTGATAACATACCTGTAGAAACCCTTCTTGTTACCCTTCACATCCCTTGCTAGCTGCAACTCCAGTTGTGTTTTGGCCTCTCTGATTACACCCCTGCATGTTTGAGCAATATTTTTATACTCCTTCCTAGTCATCTGACCAAGTTTCCACTTCTTGTAAGCTTCCTTTTTGTGTTTAAGCTCACCGAAGATTTCACTGTTAAGCCAAGCTGGTCGCCTGCCATATTTACTATTCTTTCTGCACATCGGGATGGTTTATTCCTGTGCCCTCAATAAGGCTTCTTTAAAATATAGCCGACTTTCCTGGACTCCTTTCCTCCTCATATTAACCTCCCAGGGGATCCTGCCCATCAGTTCCCTAAGGGAGTCAGAGTCTACTTTTCTGACGTCTAAGGTCCGTATTTTGCCATGCTTCTTTCTTCCTATTGTGAGGATCCTGAACTCAACCATCTCATGGTCACTGCTGCCCAGGTTGCCACCCACTTCTACTTCCCCTACCAATTCTTCCCTTTTGTAAGCAGCAGGTCAAGAGGAGAACGGCCCCTAATTGGTTCCTCCAGCACTTGTACCAGGAAGTTCTCCCCAGCACTCTCCAAAAACTTCCTAGATTGTCTGTGCACTGCTGTATTGCTCTCCCAGCAGATGTCAGGGTGATTGACGTCCCCCATTAGAACCAGGGCCTGTGTTCTGGAAACTTCAGTTAATTGTCCGAAGAAAGCTTCGTCTACCTCATCCTTCTGATCTGGTGGTCTATAGCACATGCCCACCATGACATCACTCTTGTTGCTCTCGCCTCTAAACTTGTCATAAACTAAGTCATGTGATGAAACCTCCAGGAATACGTTCACCCAGAATTGGCAACCCTAGTGAATTCCCAGCCCACAAACAACAGCAGTGCTGAGAAAGCCATCCCTGTCCCCGGAGCTCCGATGATTGGGGACAGGAGTGGGGGGGACACAAACAGGAGCTGGTAGAGACATGGCAGGAAATTCTGTCCCAACTTCCTGGAGCAAGCTCTTCTGGGCAGGAGGAAGAGTGCATGGCAGTGCTGACCAGAGCCGCCAGGGTCCCTTTTCGACTGGGTGTTCCAGTCCAAAACCGGACACCTGGTCACCCTATCGCCCGCTCAGAGCCCGTGTGAATCACTGCTGGGCAGGGGAGCTGGAACCTCTAAAAACACGACAGGTTGTTGCCTCCTTCATAGATTCATAGATTCTAGGACAGGAA
>NW_020684497.1:0-1659 GCF_002925995.2 Terrapene triunguis
ATTCTCCATTCCGCCAGCCATTCCCGGGTCAGATCTGAAACACGGGCTTCTCTGCAAAGCTGCTGCAGCCATTCATATGTTGTGCTAGAGGGGAAACGATTTGTCCTCCAATATTGACTTTATTTGTAATTATTCAGCCGCCCTTTCCCTGTAATCCTTTGTCAACGGCACAGAGCCGTTGCCGTCTGGATCCAGATGTCTGAGTACAGCTTCCACTGAGTGCTGACGGAGTCCGAAAGGCAGCATTTTCAGCACCGTCTTTGCTAATATCGCCACCTCGTGGCTCAGCTAAAATAAGACATGCTATGATGTTTACATTTTAAACTTACTATGTGCAGCTATTAACTGCACAGCAAAGTTTTCTCTATTAAGTACAAATTGTGGTTATAATATTTCACAGTAAACACTGTGCAATATTAAGGTAGATTATTGCCGATTGGAGGAGATAGAGAGTTGCAAAATTATACAATAGCCAATTGAATTGTGATCCTTCCACACCGCAGTTTCTTCTCTCACACCCCAATACTTTTATTTTTCACAGCTAGCTAAGTAAAGAAGTTACTACAAGTGGATCCCCTTTCCCATCGCTTCTCTTTCGTCACGAGGTTAGCGATATCCTGGAACTCTCTAAATCCTTGGCTTATTAGGGTGGCCAAGAGGAAAACTAGGAAACTGCAGCCTAATAAACTAGAGCTAACTAGTGATGGACCTACTTGTTAAGCAAACATCATATAGGTAAGTGTGGGGAAGGGATCCAGTCCTGGCTTCATTCGAAAAAAATGTGTCTCCCATGGCAATTGGAAGAAGCAGATCAGTGTATTTCTCCTGATTCTCTTGTCTTATATATTTTATGGCATTACAGGCCACAACAGAAACAAGTAGAACAACGAAATTGAAGCCAAAGAGATAACTAAGTATATACTCAATATCCCATCACATTCCTCTTCCGTAGTTATGTCACTGAATTGCATACGCGCATCTGAAAACCCATCCAACAGCAGTAAATTTAGCATCGCAGAAGTGGATTAGGGCAAGTGTCCATTGTCTTTAAGAATGACATCTAGTTTTTGCTTAAAGGAGTCTCGCTCCATAATTGGTATTGTGATTTTTCTTCAGCATTTTCAGTCCGACAGTGAAGAGACCTATATCAGTGGCCTTTAGCAATTGGTAGAAAAGACAAGAATTCTGACCAGAGTCTCCATTTACAGTCACCACCTTGGGCACAAGGTAACCAGCTTTCCTTGCACTGCGAACCAGGTGATTAAATGGAGAAGTGCTGTTCTGAAGACGGTATAAAATAAAGGGGCCGTTCACATTTTAATTAAATACTAACAACCTGGACAATGACTTGCTGCCAGCAAAAATCCTATTGATGCCATCAGCTGCCACTATATCAACGTTATGCATGTAATAGGGGTCTTTCACATCACGGTTGATTACTATGGGTTCATAAACTCCAGAAGCTGTAAATGATGGTGATTTCATAGGATTTAAGTAAACATTGCTTCTTCCTTCTACAAGTACGTCCAACCGTGAAACCGCAGCCACTCCTGGCTACTCTCGTTGCAAAGGGTTTGATGGAAAAATAAAGCGCAGTTTACATTTCCTTAAGTAGTTCTATTTTACTTTAACGTTTCCCTGATCTCCGTCATTTCACAT
>NW_020684498.1:0-2097 GCF_002925995.2 Terrapene triunguis
TCTGTAGTAGAGGGGAACAGCTTTGGTGCCTTCCTGAATGCTTTAATCCAGTCAAGATAAAAGGCTAGTGCCCTTCTGACATCCAGAGTATGGAGTGCCGCCTCTTGTCTGATCTTAAGGAGTTTAGGGAAGAATGCGGGAAGATGGATGGGTTGGTTGAGCTGGAATGAAAAGGGTATTTTAGGTAGAAATTTAGGGTGCAGTCTTAGAGTGACTTTGTTCTTGAAGAAGATCCTGTATGAGGGGTATGCCTTGAGGGCCCCAAGTTCTCCTACGCATTTTGCGGATGTGATGGCAACAAGGAAGACCACTTTCATTGATAGATGTAAGAGCGGACATGTAGCCAAGGGTTCAAACGGAGGTCCGGTAAGAGAACGAAGTACTAGGTTAAGATCCTATGGAGGTGTTAGGAGTCTGAGTTCAGGACAGAGATTCCGGACACCTTGTAAGAATCGTTTTGTAATTGGAAGGGCAAAGAGATATTTTCCTAACGAATGTATTTCCCAAACTACACTGCTAATCCTATATCAAAAGGTAAGTCGTGCAGAGGCACTGCTGGAGCTCCGACTCAGACTAAGGGTACTTGAGAAGGACTGGGGGGGGAGGAGGGTGTTAGGGTTCCTTCCCCACTCTGAACTCTAGGGTACAGATTTGGGCTCCCGCATGAAAACCCCCTAAGCTTATTTTTACCAGCTTAGGTTAAACCTGGTACTCTGCCGCCACCACCAAGTGCTTTAACAAGAAACAGGGAAAGGACCACTTGGAGTTCCTCTTCCCCCCCCAAGCCTTTACACCCCTTTTCCTGGGGAGGCTTGAGAATAATAACCTAACCAATTGGTTACAAAGTGAGCAAAGACTCAAACCCCTGGGTCTTTGGACAATGGAAAAATCAGTCAGGTTCTTAAAAGAAGGATTTTATTAAAAAGAAAAGGTAAAATTTATCTCTGTAAAATTAGGATGGAAAATAACTTTACAGGCTAATCAGATTCAAAGAGTCCAGAGGAACCCCCTCTAGCCTTAGTTTTAAAGTTACAGCAAAACAGGGATAAACCCTCTAGCAAAAGGAACATTTTACAAGTTGAGAAAACAAAGATAAACTAATACGCCTTGCCTGGCGGTTACTTACAAGTTTGAAATATGAGAGACTTGTTCAGGAAGATTTGGAGAACATGGGTTGATGTCCGGTCCCTCTTAGTCCCAAGAGCGAACACACCAAAACAAAGAGCACAAACAAAAGCCTCTCTCCCCCCCCCCCCCCCCCCGATTTGAAAGTATCTTGTCCCCTTATTGGTCCTTTAGGTCAGGTGTCAGCCAGGTTACCTGAGCTTTTTAACCCTTTACAGGTAAAAGGGTTTTGGGTGCCTCTGGCCAGGAGGGATTTTATAGTATTGTACACAGGAGGGTTGTTACCCTTCCTTTTATAGTTATAACAGGGGGTTGGTCGTACAGCGCTGGTTAATGGCCCCTGCTGGCACGAGACAGGGAGAGCACACATGCGACCCCACCGGGCACTGCTAGACTAGAGGTGCAGGGGTGCACAATCACCTGAAGTGGAGCCCCCACAGGGACATCACTCGAAGAAGAACCTGTAGTTATTAGATACTAGAGGACTGGCTACCAGCCTGATTTTCAAGTAAGATCTGAGTTACATATTGACCTGGTAAAGTGGCTGGTCCCTTGGGATTGGAAGGATTTTATGTATGATGAATAAGGACCTAATAAGACCTGGTCTCCCCCATTAAATCTTGCTATTGTAGGGAGTTTGCAGTATTGCCACCCCTACTTCTGTGCTGCCTTCAGAGCTGGGCAGCGGGAGATGGTGGCTGCTGGCTGAGAGCCCAGCTTTGAAGGCACTGCTGCTGCCATCAGCAGCGCAGATATGAGGGTGGCATGGTATGGTATTGCTGCCCATCTGAGCTACCACCAGCAGCAGTGGAGAAGGGTGGCAATACTATACCATGCCACACTTCTGCGCTGCTGGGGATGGTGGCTCTGCCTTCAGAGTTGGGCTCTTGGCCTGCAGCCACCGCTCTCCCACCACCCAGCTCTGAACGCAGCACAGAAGTAAGGGTGGCAATACCACGGCACCCCCCCCCC
>NW_020684499.1:0-3832 GCF_002925995.2 Terrapene triunguis
GGGGAGAGAGCAGTTTGAATGGGATGAGAATGGAGCCCCTGGAACCTCAAGAAAGTTTAGCTGCTTCCAGTGCCAAACGCACACAAGCACTAATCTTTTGTTGCTATGAATATTCAAGCCCAGCTGCCAGCGATAGAGGGAGCAGCTGTGGTGGCAGAACTGGCAGGTCCCCCTCATGGTGCCCTTATCCGCTGACCCTGGCATCTGGGTCTGCTTGCTGGGGTGGAGAAGGGGGGAGGGGGAAAGCCTCCTGTGTCCAAGACTCTGAGCTATTAAACAGCTTGCCCCAGCACTTCCTTACAAGTAAGAGGTCAGAAATATAATCACTCCAGAGGGCCCAGGAGCCATCCTTCCCCACAGAGGTGTTTCTGTCTGGCGGTCAGAGGTTTCACAACCGCAGAACACCAGACCAGCTCTGACGGAAGGTGATTCAGGGAAAATAAAAGCAGCGGCTGGGGCAGCTTTAGAATCCAAAGCACTTTGTGCCCGTCTGAGAAGCTCAGTCTGAGACTGTGTTTTGCAGGAACCTGCGGAAAGCTAGCTACGGAAGGCCTCAGGCAGATTTCTGCAGCCAGCACTGCACACCACCGGGTGGGGAGGATTTGGCAGCTGGACAAGTCAGGCTGGGGACGCTTGTTGTTATGGGGATGCTGGAAGGTTTTGGCAGCAGGGGTGGCAGTCAGGGTGGCTGGGTGATTGCACTACTGGGATTGGGGGTTGAGGCTTTTACACTCAGGGTGGAGGGGTTAACAGCCCGTGGTGGGGAGGGAGTAGGCTCTTCTTAGATGGCAGGCCTCCTTCTCCAACCTGTAGGTAGGGCCCTTCGTTTTCAGTTTTTATTTTATTTAATTTTTCCCAGGAATTTATCGGTGTTAATTACCATAACAACAAAAACAGGTGAAAATCAGTGCAAAAAACTATTAATAGTTTTTCTGGGTAAATGTCGGGGTTTATTTTGGTGGATGGAAAGATGGGGGAAATATTAAGTAGATTAAAAGCTTTGAATTCCATTCATCAATGTGGTTTGCTGCAGAACTAAAACAGAAGTCAAAACACAATGCCCCCTCTGAGTTTAAGAAAACCATATCTCTCTAAATCCCTAAATAAAACTTTTCATTTCAATAAACAGTTTACTGTTGTAGACTTAGAACTCTTAGCCTATAAATATTTACATTTAATAATTGGGCCATCCCATTTGCAGCTTCAGTGCATCTTCATCCTTTCCTCCTGTTTTTTTTTTTAAACTTTCGAATACTTTTGTGTTCTGAAACGTATTCTGATGCAGATTTTCGTTTTCTTCCCATTTTAGTGTCAGATCTTTAAACCGTTATCTGCGAACAGCTTGAAATGTGTACGTGGTGGGCGTGAGATTCATCAGTACGTTCAGATGCGCACGCACTTCAGAGCTTGTGTGCGTGCCTGTTCGTTTATTGTGTGTATCTTTTAGACTAATACATAGCCTTACTTCAACAGGCAGCTTTGCATGTACACTCAGACTAATGTATTATCATAATACATGTATCTCATGCAATGTACTGTATTTTCCTATTAAAACAAGTTATTTTTATATACTTGAATGATACAAAAGTAGGGTGAAAATCAGAAAAAAATGAATACTTTTTGTAAAACCTGGGAAATTTTCAGTAAAAATCAGTTTAAACTGAAAACGAAGGGACTTACCTGTTGGATAGGGCCTTTAGGAACAGGGCCACAAAACAAAACAACAGGTTCCTATATGCCTGCACATTTGACAAGTGCCTAGAGCTGTATAGAAGAAGCTAGAAGATCTCTTACATTTTTGAAAGGTAAATACTGATGCTGTGTCAGAGTGGATCTGACATGCCATGGTGCTACTGCTCTTCATTTTGAAGAGCGTCAGCCACGTAACAGCTTGGCTGAACTGTATCATGGCAGAGAATGGCTCTGAAGCCTCCTTTGCAAGTTAGATGTTACCCATCAGGGGGTCAAATACAACTGGGAAAATAATGTGACCAATAAAAAGATGACTGCTGGGGGCACCAAGGCCATATTTCAATGACCGCACACCTAAAACTCTGACCCCTGCCTAGCAAGACCATGGATGTCTTTGTCACAAGGAACACAGCCCTAGGGTGAAGGGAAGACCAGAATCTAAACCCTAACCTTCTCCTACTACATATGTTTTTTGGAGGGGGATGATCGTTTGGATCATGCTATGTTAATTTGCAGTTTATTGTCATTTAAAAATAACTGTTATGGTCCTTCTGATCATTATATTCTGCAGAGAAAAACAAATTGTTAGGTTAGTGAGACCTAACTGTTATGATGCCAAGAGGCACACTAGCAGGAGCTCAAAAGGTTACACTCATTGGCATATAAGTTTTAATAAAAACATAGACACACAATTATAATGTTCACTTGATCTTCTGTTTTCAAGGGACAGCCTGTGCATCAGAGCAAAAAGCAAAAAACAAACCAAGAAAATATCCTCACCCAAGGTGTCCAAACAGCCAATAGGTGCAGGATCTTTTTTTGGAAGAAAGGTTGATTAAGACGATTGTGAGGTGACTAGAACTGACAAAATTATTTGTTGGGGTTTTTAGCCTCTTTGTTTATTTACAAATCATTCAGTGGTCCCTTCTCACCTTAGTATCCATCAACTGAGCTATTGCTCTGATTGTATTTATTTGTAAGTGTTTGCTGAATAGTTTATCTGAAAATTTCAACCAATGGATTGTTCATGAACTGTTACATTTACCTATATAGCATTTCATCTCTTCATGAAATTGCTATACAGTGAGTGCATAACTGGTTGAAAGATTGTACTTCAAGAGTAGGTATCAATGGTTTGCTGTTAAACTGGGAGTACATATTTAGTGGGGTCCAACAGGAGTCTGTCCTGGGTTTGGTACTATTCAACATTTTCATTAACGAGTTGGATAATGGAGTGAAGAGTATGCTTATAAAATTTGCGAATGACACCAAGCTGGGAGGGGTTGCAAACATTTTGGAGGACAGGATTCGAATTCAGAACAACTTTGACAAGCTGGAGAATTGGTCTGAAATCAGCAAGATGAAATTCAATAAAGACAAGTGCAAAGTACTGCACATAGGAAGGGAAAATCAAATGCACAAATACAAAATAGGGAATTACTGGCTAGGTGGTAGTAACACTGAAAAGGATCTGGGGGTTATAGAGATTCGCAAATTGAATATGAGCCAACAATGTGATGCAGTCGCAAAAAAAGCTAATATCGTTTGGGAGTGATTTAACAGGAGTGTTGTGTGTAAGACTGGGAGGTAATTGGCCCGCTCTGCTTGGCACTGGTGAGGCCTCAACTGGAGTATTGTGTCCAGTTTTGGATGCAACACTTTAAGAAGGTTGTGGAAAGAGTTCAGAGGAGAGCATTAGAAAGAGTTCAGAGGAGAGCAACAAAAATGATAAAAGCTTTAGAAAACCTGCCCTATGAGGAAAAGTTATAAAAACTGCATATGTTTAGTCTTGAGAAAAGAAGGCTGAGGGGAGACCAGATAATGGTCTTCAGATATGTTAAAGGCTGTTATAAAGACAACCAGTGATCAATTGTTCTCCATGTCCACTGAAGGCAGAACAAGAACTAGCTGATTTACTCTACACCAAGGGAGATTTAGATTAGATATTAGGAAAAAGTTTCAAACTTTATGGATAGTTAAGTTCTGGAACAGGCTTCCAGGGGAGATTGTGGAATCTCCTTCTTTGGAGGTTTTTAAGAACAGTTTAGACAAATAACTGTTGGATGATCTAGGTTTACTTGCCCCTGCCTCAGGCAGGGCTGGCTCTAGGTTTTTTGCCACCCCAAGCAAAAAAATTTTT
>NW_020684500.1:0-2264 GCF_002925995.2 Terrapene triunguis
TTCTTACCCACGAAAGCTTATGCTCCCAATACTTCTGTTAGTCTTAAAGGTGCCACAGGACCCTCTGTTGCTTTTTACAGATTTCAAAGGGCAGCATTCCATCTAATCCTTTTTTTGTTTGTTTTGGTTTGTTTTGCGCTTCACCACCCCTGCAGGTTTTTTCTTTTTGGTTTACTGCTCCCGCCGCCCTGTAAGGGGCGGAGGAGGGGAGCGCCCTGCACCAAGCCCGGTAGGGCAGCCCGCCTCCTTCCCTGCCTTCCGAACGGAGCCCTCCCAGCAGGCGGCACAGTGGGAGGGGCTGCGTGGCAAGCGCCCCGCTTAAGGAAGCCCTGGCCGCCCCCCTTCTCTTCCCCCCCTCCCCCGCTAGCCAGGGTGCGCACTTCGCTGCCCGGGGTCTGCAGGGCCGGGAGTCCCCCTGCACCCACGCTCCCACCGCCCCGCAGGTATTTTTTGTTTGTTTTTATTTTTTCTTTCCTTCGCCGCTCCGGCAGGCGGGCCAGTTTGTCGTCCCCCCCGCCTGCAGCTCCGGCCGGGGGCAGGTTTGTTTTCCTCCTCCCCTCCCCTTCCCCCCCACCCCCCACCCCACCGCTGCTCCGGCTGGCCGGGCGTTTTTTGCTTTGGGCGGCAAAAAAGCCAGAGCCAGCCCTGAGTGCAACGACCTGCTGTGCATTCTACGAGGGCCGGCATGATCTAGCCTTCTAGTTGCACAACCACAGATGAATTTTTCCATGGGTGGGGCGGGGGGGAAAGGTGGTAACAGATATGACAGTGGACGCTGGTCACATCTGAAATGGGAAAGGCAAAACTGACAGGTAAAGGTGCATTCAGAGTCAATTTACAGCAGCAGACAAGGATCCTCCTAGGTCACTGACTCAAGAATCCTATAGTAGGAGAGTAGGCAAACCATATGCTGCCAGCAGATACTACTATGCTCTCAGCACTTGAAGGCAGACTAGTTTCCTGGCTAACCCTCCTTTGGGAAAACTTCCCCCCTTCCCACTAGAGCTAATGCCAGCAGCACTGCCCCTCACTTTATAAAGGATGAGGTCACCTTCCCAATTTGAGTGACTGGTGAATGAATTGCTGATTAATCTGTTATCTTTCCTCTAATCACAATAATTGTTCTTTTCTGTAAGTTCTTGCTGGTGCACAGGGAACCAGTGACCTCATCACATTGGCATTTATCACTTTTATTGCCATGCAATGTTGTGAGGAGATTAGCTGGGTGGAAGCAGAATGTGCTGGGGGAAAGCATGCAGATCACTTGGATCATGCATGCTTTTTGTGCATTTTCACTTGTGTGAACTCCAGCTTCTCCCCCTGTGCGGAGTACAGAAGTGTTCTCAGCCATAGCATTTGGACCAGTGCCTCCCCTGGAAAAATGGACACCTATATTCAGGACCAAAGTTTTGAATTAAAAACTTTCTGGACATCTTGTCAACAGCCACTACCTTGCTAAGGCATCTGGGGCCTCAGGTCAAACACTATTAAAGAGGTTCCACTAGAGATGGGCTGAGCTGCTCAGTTGGGATCCAAATTGGAATCTGCATTGTTTGCAAGGTTGAAGAGGGAGACATTTGAACCCCTTGCCCAGATCTGTTTAACCTATTGTACAGCTAGATGATAGCTATGGAGTTCATATCTGAGGGCCTATTCTCCCACCCACAGCATAGCAGTGACTCTTACTAACTTCACTTGTAAGAAGCAGCATGGTCTAGTGGATAGGGCAAGGACTAGGATCCAGGGCACCAAGGGTCTAGTCCCCACTCTATAGAAGTCCTGCTGTATAACTAAGCCTTGTCAATTTAAACAGATTTTTACCACACACACACACACACACACACACACAAAAATCCTGGGTTTTTGTTTTTAATTTTCACCCTACTTTTGTATAATTCAAGTATATAAAAATAACTTGTTTTATTAGGAAAATACAATACATTGCATGAGATATATGTATTATGATAATACATTAGTCTGTATGAATATGCAAAGCTGCCTGTTGAAGTGATGCCATGTATTAGTCTAAAAGATACACACACACACGCAAGCTCTGAAGTTCGTGCGCATCTGAACGTACTAATAAATCTCACGGCCACCATGTACACATTTCAAGCGTTAGCAGATAACGGTTTAAAGATCTGACACTAAAATGGAAAGAAAACAAAAATCTGTATCAGAATACATTTCAGAACACAAGGAAGTATTTGAAAGTTTAAAAAAAAAAAAACGAACAGGAGAAAAGGATGAAGTTGAGTGTATGC
>NW_020684501.1:0-1123 GCF_002925995.2 Terrapene triunguis
TCCTTTTACTATGGTTTCATGCAATTAAAAATAAATAACTTACATCTCGTTTTATGAAGACAGACTGCAAAAGTCTGATCTAGATTTCAACTTTCTCAAAGCTTGAGAATGTGAGCATCCAAGGTTTTGGTTAAGGAATTTTAGCCCAATATAGAAATAGGGACCACCTGAAAAATGCAGCTCTGGATCTGTGTTGATTCCCAAAATGGGTTCCGATTCAGAACTGGGTCCTCCAGGGTGCGAAGGTGTTTCTATCTGGGACTTTGGTTTGGGCTCATCTCCATTAATTTCTTAAACCAAGATAAGAAGTGAAAATTACATTTCCTTCCAGCTTACTTTTGGCACATAGAATCCGGCCAGTGTTGTGTCACTAGTTGCCATTCTGGGCACACTGAAAGGCAAGATGTTGCTTATCCTTTGCACTTCATGAATAACTGCATTGGTGTATGGCATGTTGTCCCTGTCGTCCATGGCTGGCTGGCGAGACAGGCCAATCACTGCGTCAATCTCTGCTTGCACTCTCTCTGTGAAAAGAGCAGAGTTCATTATTGTTCCAAGAATAATACTTTCTTGAAATAACAGACATAAGTTGTGCAGAGTTTAGAGTTCATTGATTTTAAGGCTATACCTAATAAAGCTCGATTCAAGCATTGGAAACAGCATCAGTGAGTAATGTAGAGATCTGAACATACAAATACATAAGAAAACTACTGCTGGTTAGCCTGAGACAAATGCAGTGGTGAGGAGGTGAAAGGAATTTTAAAATATAATTAAGGCATAATAGGAAGACCTCCTTTAATACCTATACGGAAGACAAGAGGCATTTACTCTACTTCTCAAAATCAAATGTAAAGGCATTATCAATACGTATTTTGTCCCTGTTCAAAATAGCAGGGTCAATTACTGGGCTGACCCAAGAGATACCTGAGCATGAAAATATTTATCTGCTGGTTTTCTCTGTCAGGCAAGACTCTCAAATTTTTTGGGCACAGGGATCTTCCAGCAGTTTGCCAAGACTCCAAGGACTGCACATATTATGCATTAAATGAAGCAGATTATATCTGCCATTATTTTCAACACAGGTCCCCCTCGTAGCCTCCATGGGTCACATCTCAAGGCTGAA
>NW_020684502.1:0-1606 GCF_002925995.2 Terrapene triunguis
TGGTTATGGTATGTTTATTTTCTGGTTGGATCGAAGCCTTTCCTTGTCGAAAGGCTGACTCACTGTCTGTTGCCAAATGTTTGTTAAATCATATTATGCCTGCCAAGGGAATTCCTGCCACTCTGTCCAGTGATCGGGGTACACATTTTACCGGACAACTTGTTCAACATCTGGATCATGTATTACATATCACACACCTGTTGCACTGTCCCTACCAGCCACAGAGCGCAGGAGCAGTTGAAAGACGAAATGGTGTACTTAAGAATAAGTTTGCTAAACTTTGTGACTCTACAGGGTTAAGCTGGCCAGCGGCTTTACCACTGGCCCTTACGGAAATGTGATCCACTACATCCCAAAGGCATAAACTGAGCCCCTTTGAAATTGT
Organism: Terrapene triunguis; assembly: GCF_002925995.2. Classification (NCBI taxonomy): domain Eukaryota; kingdom Metazoa; phylum Chordata; order Testudines; family Emydidae; genus Terrapene; species Terrapene triunguis. The sequence continues at coordinate 386 of NW_020684502.1, forward strand.
TATGGGACACCCTATGTGAGCTATGGCTACCATTACTCCAGTCCCAGACGTGAACTTGACGCACAGTACGCTCCTTCAATATTGCAAGGGATTAATGCAAGCCGTAAGTCACTTCCATTCACAGGTTTGAGCCGCCTGGCCAAAGGAACCCACCTCTGACGCTTGCCACGACCTTGAGCCAGGTGATTGGGTCTACGTAGGGCACTATCATCGAAAACAGGCCTTGGAGCCCAGGTGGAAGGGTGCTCACCAGGTACTGCTTACTACCCAGACGGCTGTTAAACTATCTGGCATCGCAGCGTGGCTACATGCTTCACAGTGTAAGAAGGCACCACCCCCAGCGAACCGATCATCACCTCAGAACCACGCAGAGTCAATTTTGAATCCAGAAGAAGACGTAGAGGAATAGCCTGCAATACCTTACAATCTACGCTCTCGTAAGTGTTGCCAGAAGCAGACAACGACCTAAAGCAAGGCGCAAGAAGAAGCAGTAGCGAGCCTAGCGCCTGCTCCCTGGTGGATGTAAAACCGTGACTGCGGTTCCCTCACTTGAGGTTGTCAGAACCAGAAGGGCCTTGCCTCCAACATGCGCCTCTGGTGGCGCCTGTTCCTCGGCTGCTGGTGTCTTAAGGTCTGGGGAGTCCACAATGACAATTCTTTCATCCAGCAGCAAGTGTGGATAGCTCAGACCCTTACTATTTCTAATTGCCGGGTCTGCAGCCACATCCCAGCCCACTCTCAAGCTGGTGTTCCTGTCCTGGCAATCCCACTCAATTCCCCAGACTTCACTGGAGGACCTCGTCCGTTTAACAAAACATGGAACAGCAATGACACTTGGGAAGCGGTGGGAATAAATGTATCTAAATGGATAAGTGTGGTGGAGGGAAAAGGTCATTGGTGTTAGGTATGTAATGGGACAGTATTGGATTTGGGAAAAAGCCGTTGCCTTCGGCATTATTGTGGCCAATGGTGTATGGGATTATTTGAACAAAACTAAAGAGTGGCGGGCCGGGTATGGGCATATGAATTTTTTCTCGACCTGGGATCAAACAGAAAAATCAATTTCATGTTCCCCCTACAGTAACCTTAGTGAAAACAATACAATCTTTCAATGCCATGCAAATAACACCACTCCTTGTAAGGAGAATTACCCTGTGCCCTTTGGAGGATATTACTCCTTTGCAGGCACCTATGTGACAAATGGGTGCAACCGACCCTTCC
>NW_020684503.1:0-2048 GCF_002925995.2 Terrapene triunguis
GCATACCTGTGTTAGTACATAGCAATACCTTACCACAGAGGCAGATGAACTAGGCACTGTGCCAACACATGGGAAGACCTGGTCCCTGCTCTAAAGAGCTTACAATTCTGTGTCAACAGACACATACAAAATGATACTTCTTGCTAACCATGATAGTAGTTCAACTAATCACAAAGAGGTTCTCCAAGTGTCAAGTGAATATGTAGTAAAACATGTCATCAGTAATTGTCAGGACTTCAGATTTATCAGTCTGAACAAACATAAACTAACTCATGGGAGAAAAGAAGTCATCCAGCAACAGTTTTTTTTGTGGTGTTAGGTAAGTATCTATGTTTTTATCCATGTCACAATCTTTACAATGGTGGTTAAACAATAACTTTCTATTCTACATAGATTTTTACACTGCGTTCACCACCATGGTATCTGAGCATCTTCCAGTAGTACATTGACCAACATGTCTAAAATCTGTCATGCTTTGTTTGTTCTCTCATCCTCTCCCCATGGGGAGAAGCATATGCAGTGAAGTGAAGATTTAGGTCTATTGCAGGTGCTTTTGTTTTAAATCCACATGTTCCTATTTATTTATGTTAGAGAAGGCAAGGTCAAAGAAATGCACCTTCCACTTGGGATGGAAGATGGTGAGATTGGTGATTATCCTTATTTCTTAGGGAAGTTCATTCCAAAGCCTTGGACTGATCCGCAATAAATTTCTGTGTCCTGTGTTCTACCTTGTGGTAGAAAGTCCCATTGGAATAGAGGTGCACAGTTGTCAGCCACAGTCTTCATCCTGGAGCTTTAGATGACCTTTTAGATACCCTGGCCTCAGATCATGGAATGCCTTAAAGATAAGGATCAAGACCTTCAACTTGATTCAAAATTCTATGGGAAGCCAGTGTAGAGACTGGAGGACAGGTTTGATGTGCTCGTGGTATCCTGTGTTGCTGAGAAGATGCACTGCAGCATTCTAGTTGAAGTTTCCTATGCACTGGTGGCTTCATGCTCGGGTATATTACATTGCTTTAATCTATATGAGAGGTAACAAAGGTATGAATAACAGAAGCCAGGTCTTTGTCCACCAGGAGAGTCTGCTAGCCCTTTGAAGATGGTAGAAAGCATTACTTGCAGATGCTGCTTAGTGCCAGCAAGGGATCCAAGAGTACTAGACAACAGACTGAATTGACCAAAGAGATTGCATTGTAGTTTCAAACTTTTCAAAATTATTTCCTGTGCTCAACAGCATCACTTCTGTTTTGCTCAAATTCAGCTTCAACCAGCTGTTCTTCACCCACAAGCTGATCTTGTCCAACTGCTGAGCCATTGTGCCTGTAAGACAGCCTCAACATAGGCTTTGAAAAATTCATTATGTTTCATCCTGTTTGATTCAGCCTTTTTTTCCCCCACTGCCATCAACACTCAGGTTTCCACCCCTTCTTCATACGGTGCAGGGGGTCAGAAAACGAGGGAGAAGTGTGTGGGCAATGGAGAGGAAGGGACCATTTGAGGACCAGTGCGTCAGTGGCCGAGGTCAGTGAAGAATGGTAATGATTCACCAGGTCTTGGTGATCCAGGTATATTGGGTGCTTAATTGCCGATGAAGTCATGTATTGTTTATTATTAGCAGCAGATCTTGCATTGTTCAGCCTCAGCTTTAGTTTGTGTTGCTTTGTGCTATCTGCTTATGACCTGTGCCTAGACAGTGGTCCTGTGCAGTGTATAGGTGTTGGATGTCTGGAACCTGGTTTCTTATGTCTGCTTTTCTATTTCTTTAGACAATTCCTCCCACTTTGAACTGTGACAGGTGATGAAGTGGACGGTGCCATGGGATGATCCGAGTGGAGGAAAAGTTGTCTGGTTTGCCAGATGCCATGAGAAAGGCAGGTCTGTTGGATATCTTTTGGGAGCTATAACCTGGTAAATCCTGGAAACAGGGAAAGTTGAAGCAGTGTGCTCCTGGGGTACAGTTGTTGTACTGGAAGCATGGTGGCATAACAGCAATGGAAATACACCTCTACCTCGATATAACGCTGTCCTTGGGAGCCAAAAAATCT
>NW_020684504.1:0-1942 GCF_002925995.2 Terrapene triunguis
CCCCATCCTCTCTCAATTCACTGGGTTTTGTAACCCATGCCCCTTGTCAAGCAAGTGATACTTAGGTAATGGTGAAGGACTCACTCAGTCCTTCTGTCATACAACAGTTCCACTGGCCTTGATTCACAGAATCAGGGTAACAAAACTTTATTCTTCCTGCCCCAATAATAGAGAAACTGGGGATCCCACACCAGCCAAAGTAACCACTTTCAGTTGCTGTGTTTCATGCCAGGCGAGTGGGTGTGCCTATGCAAACAAGATCAGCCCCTGGAGTTCTTTTCCACACTCGCCATAATTCACCACCAGATGTCAGGGTAGAGCTCATCCTGACTCTGCTTACACATGTTTACTTGCTTTAATGTTGTAAATAACTCGTTTCCTTTTTCTATCTAATAAATCTTTGGATAGTTTAAGATAGGATTGGCTAGAAGCATTGTCTTTGGTGTGAGATCTAAAGTGCAATTGGCCTGGGGTAAGTGACTGGTCCTCGGGGACTGGGAGTAAGATGACTATTGCTGTGATTCTTGGTGTGAGGGACCATCTATTACAAAGGTAAGGTTACCTGGGTGGCAGGACAAATCAGAATACCCAAGGGGGCTGTCTGTGACTCCATGTTAAGGTAGTTTTAGTGCCGGAGGAGTTTCCACTTGGTGAAATTTAACTATAGAGCTCACAACCAATTTGGGGTTTCTGCCCTGGTTCCTAGCAGTCTGCCCTGAGTTTGGCACTCGTGGTCTTGAGTCACTCCAGGCAGCATTACATGTATGTTACTCCACGAATAACAGACATCATTTATTTCAACTTACTGACCTTGATACTATTCACTCATGTAATAGGAAAGACTAATTCCTTGCAGGCGTCACTGGATGAAATTCTATGGTCTCTGGGTTACAAAGGAGGTCAGACTAGATGACCATAATGGCCTCTTCTGGTCTAAAATTTTTACTCTAATCTATAATCTATGAATGGATACTACCAACTGAGTAAGGGAGGGAGACTCTTGCCCTAAATTATTTGTTCAGTAGCAAGCCCTGTTCTTATTACTACAACTTGTGCATTGTTCTATTTTCATTACAATGAACAAGAAGGAATTAGCAGCGAATACTGAATGCTAATGTTATATTATCCAAGCTGTCAGTAAACAAAAATCATTTTTTAATTTCATGCAAATCTTTTTAATCCAATTCCTCCTGTAATAAATGCAACTACATGGAATATTCAAAAACAAAACGCAGTGATAACGAGATATCATAGGAGGGTAGCATTGGAACATTGATAAACTAAAGTAATTTGCTACAATGATAAAAAATCAGAGATAATTTCGGTAGCCTACAGCATTGCAGGCTCCATTGTTTACAGCAACCATTCTAGTATCTGGTTTTAAGAATCTGCTTAGAGCAGCCAGATATTTTAAAATAAAGGAAGGATGGTGAGGGACATTTACAAATGCACATCAGTCTATCACATTAATTTTAATGAAATCAGATAAAGCCAGGGGATGCCTGAATATTTACCGCCAACCTGAATGAGCAGGTGCCAAAATGACTGTTTCCACCCTCACAAATCCAGATGATGAAAATGAATCCAGCAATTTCATTTACTCAGCCTCCTGTTAATTGAGGAGTTAGTCCATCTCCTGAGAGTTATGAGAGACACATAATTTTTTATCATTAGTACCTATTTATATAGTGCAAAAGGGGATATCTAATGCTGTGGTTTGCTAATGCTTGACATTTGAGTAAGACGTTTATGAAGACTGTGTCATAATGTTAACACAATAGCAAAGCAACATTAATTGAAATCTGTGGCAAACACCTTATGCTTTCAGGAGGACAATGATGTCAATGTGCGTCAAAAGAAACTAAGTTACGTCAAGAAGACGCCAAAATAATATCAGTACAGATAATATGGAGATGAAAGATGAAATGCTGAGCAGCCACTC
>NW_020684505.1:0-1159 GCF_002925995.2 Terrapene triunguis
CAGTTCCCTTAAAGTACCCAGGCCTCCGTCCACACACACCTGTCAGATATGATGATGATTACTGAAAATCTTATCTCATCATATAAAAGAAAAGGTTCTTCCCATCCCAAAGGATCAGCCACATACCCAGGTCCAATTATAACTTAGATCTTACCCAAAATACACGCTTATAGCCAGTTCTTATTAACTAAACTAAAATTTATTAAAAAAGAAAGAGAGAGAGTGTTGGTTAAAAGATCAATATACAGACAGACTTGAATTCAGTTCTTGAGGTTCAGATACATAGCAGAGGTGAGCTTGTAGTTGCAAAAAGTCCATTTAGAAATAGTTCATAGGTTATAGTCCAATGTCCATATTCAGGGTGGCTCCAGTCAGTGACTGGGGATCTCAATCCTTATGGCTTAAGGTTTCCCCTTCTTGAAACCCAAAGCAGATCTGAGATGCAGAAGGATCATGTCCCAAGGTTTTTATACATTTCCAGCAGCCTTTTGGCCTGAGAAAACAATAGGCTTAACTCTCCTTCTCCCAAACATCCTGGCAATTAGCACAGGATAATTTATCCATTAAACAGTTCAGATACAGGTTACCACAACCTTCAAAGAGACATAGAGACAATAATACTATTTCCCTCAAGTGTCTTCCTAAATACTGATACTCCTTTTTTGATCTTTGAATCAAAGCTATACTAATAGACAAGACTTGTTTGCTTACATCACAAGCCCTGAGCAAACATCTCCCCTTCTACCTCTAACAATGCAGACTTGCATTTCAAAGCTCTATTCATTTACATATTTTCCTAACCAGTCTCTAAAGTTCAGCCATGGGTCAGGTCGGTCTGTGAGTTAATTAACTCTTTCTGGCCCTGTCATCTTTCAATGAGATATTATATTATACTCATAACGTCACAGAGGGCTGTCCCTTCCCCCTCCCACGTCCCCGGTTCTTGTCACGCACACAGCAAGCAGCGTAGGACCAGAAGTCCGAAGTGCAGACAGTCCGATGTTTATTGGGGTTAGTTTCCAAACAAGGATATTTCGAAGCCCTTCACACCAGTCGGGCTTATCTCTGTACGCCAATAGAGTCTGTTCCCCAGTGTTCCCTTCTCAGCTCCGAGCCCGCAGAGCATTCGGCCGCGCCTCCCCTCCCCGGCTCTGACCCC
>NW_020684506.1:0-5445 GCF_002925995.2 Terrapene triunguis
GCTGTCACTCTGTCGGGAAACGCACCTGCCCAGGCAGATTGCCGTGAGACTAGCTCTGCCCCACCAAGGTGCAGGGGAGACGTTGTGGTGCACATTTGGGGGCAGGTGGCTAAGGGTTTCCTGAGAGAAAGTCTCGCCCAAGACCTGCTTTTAGTGCTCCAGACACTGGGCTGAGAAGAGCTGTGCTGGTTTCTCTCCCATGCCCATGCCCTGGTTCAACAAAGGCCTTTGGTAGGGCACATGGCTGTGAAAAACAGGGTCAGGGGATGGGACACGGGGCGTTTCCCATCTAGGGTGCACAGGCTGCAAGCTGGCCGCAGAGCTGGGGGACTGGCTCAGCAGGGTGGGGAATGGGGAATGGGGCCATTCCCTTCTAGGGCACACCGGCTCCATTCAGCCTAAGGGCCAGGAACTGGCTGTCTTGCCCCCGATCCACCCTGTCAGGACACACTCAGGCCTGGTCTACACTAGGCTTTTATGTCGAATTTAGCGCCGTTACATCGAATTAACCCTGCACCCGTCCACACCACGAAGCTATTTAGTTCGACATAGAGCTCTCTTAAATTCGACTTCTGTACTCCTCCCCAACGAGAGGAGTAGCGCTAAATTCGAAATGGCCATATCGAATTAGGCTAGGTGTGGATGGAAATCGACGCTAATAGCTCCGGGAGCTATCCCACAGTGCACCACTCTGTTGACGCTCTGGACAGCAGTCCGAGCTCGGATGCTCTGACCAGCCACACAGGAAAAGCCCCGGGAAAATTTGAATTCCTTTTCCTGTCTGGGCAGTTTGAATCTCATTTCCTGTTTGGATATCGTGGCGAGCTCAGCAGCACTGGCAACGATGCAGAGCTCTCCAGCAGAGATGGCCGTGCAATCTAATAGAAAGAGGGCCCCAGCATGGACTGATCGGGAAGTCTTGGATCTCATTGCTGTGTGGGGCGATGAGTCCGTGCTTTCAGAGCTGCGCTCCAAAAGAAGGAATGCTAAGATCTACGAGAAGATCTCTAAAGCCATGGCAGAGAGAGGCTACAGCCGGGATGCAACGCAGTGCCGCGTGAAAGTCAAGGAGCTGAGACAAGGCTACCAAAAAACCAAAGAGGCAAACGGACGCTCCGGATCCCAGCCCCACACATCCCGTTTCTACGAGGCACTGCATTCCATCCTAGGTGCGGCCGCCACCACTACCCCACCTGTGACCGTGGACTCTGAGGATGGGATATTGTCCACGGCCGGTTCCTCGGACATGTTAGCGGACGGGGAAGATGAAGAAGGAGATGAGGAGGACGATGCAGTCGACAGCGCTGGCACCGCTGATTTCCCCGACAGCCAGGAGCTCTTCATCACCCTTACCGAGATCCCCTACCAACCGTCCCCAGCCGTTAGCCCGGACACAGAATCAGGGGAAGGATCAAGCAGTAAGTGCTTTAAACATCTAAACATTTATTTTTAACAGAACTGAATTATTTACAATATTAACAATGGCTTATTTCCTAAAGTGCTTTAAACATGTAAACATTTATCTGCAACAAAACTGGAATATTTACAATATCAACAAAGGGTTTCTCATGATTTCTCTGCCTTGGGCTCTTCACTATTTAGTCCCAACTATTTAAAAATTTTTTTACAATGTCCGGTTATTCATGATTATGCAGCCCAAGACGCTCCACTCTTTAGTCCCAGTGCACCTACGCGAAAATCCGGTCAGTATGGCCGGGGATAGACGCGAAATCCTCATAGGAGAACTCCTCGTAGGTCTCATGGAGGTGCAGTTCCAGCCTGTTCATCAGGTTCCTGGGTAGGGCGATCTTATTGGGCCCTCCGTGGTAGCACACATTTCCCCGCCACGACACAATCAAGTATTCAGGGATCATCGCACGGCAGAGCATAGCGGCATACGGCCCTGGTTTTTGCATGCTTTCCCTCAGCATGCGTTCCTTCTCGCTCTCCGAGATCCTCATGAGGGTGATGTCGCTCATGATGCCCTGCTTTGAATTAGGGAGGGGAATGTTAGTATTGGGACTGCTTTACAGCCACGCGGTGGAGGGAGAGGGGCAGCATACAGGGATCTTTCCCTGGGACAGCCGCGAGGGGGTGGGACAGGGGCCGAGTTCATGCTGTCCTGATTGCTGGCATTGAGACTGGCATTGCTTTCAATGTGAAAGGAGGCCAGTGCTCCTATTAAAGTTTTAAGCAGCCACAAGTCTACGGCTTACCATGATTGCCTGCAACAGAAGTTCAGGTCTCCAGCCACGCTTCTCAGATCACTGCAAGACCACTGCAAAGACCACAGCAAGACCCCAGGCACTGAAGGCGAGGGCCAAAAATTCGACCTTGTCCTGAGTGCGCATGTGAGAGGTGCAGTGCATGGTCTTGTTCACAGAGAAAGACTAGGTTCTTTGTACACAACTTCATTTATCTGTCTCAGGAATTCACTCCCTTTTTACCATTCACACAGACACATCTGCGACTGTCTCCCAACCCAGCCTGTCAGCACACTCCCAGAGCCTAGCGCAGATTAGGCGGAGGAAGAAGAAGACGCGTGAAGACATGTTCTCAGAACTAATGGGCTGCTCCCGAGCCCAGGCAGCCCAGCAGACACAGTGGAGGGAGAACTTGTCACAAATGCACCGAGCACTCATGGAACGGGAGGAGAGGTGGCGTCAGGAGGACCAGCAGGCTACTGAAAAGCTGCTTGGACTAATGAGGGAGCAAACAGACACGCTCCGGCGCCTTGTGGATGTTCTGCAAAACCGGAGGCAGGAGGACAGAGCCCCGCTGCAGTCTATCTGTAACCGCCCTCACCCGCCACCAAGTCCCACACCACCCTCACCCAAAGTCCAAAGAAGGAGGGGCGGCAAGGGCCGTTAAAACTTTCAGTCAACCCCTGCAGACTGCTCTAGCACTAGAAGGCTCTCATTCCCCAAAATTTGAAAAGTCCTTTCCTACCCACTTCACACAAGCTCCCGTGCAAGTTTCACCCCCCACGTTTCATGTGTGGTTCATAATAAAATATTTGTTTCTGTTAATTACTGTTTCCATGACTTTGTTTTGGAGGAGAGTCTGTCTGAAAGGGGGGAAGGGGCTTGGTAATTGGACAGGATAGTCACCTTTAGCAGGGTACAGAGGCGGGGTCAGGTCCAGCATCAGGACACATACACAGTGCAGTCACTAGTGACCCTGGTCAGTCTGGGAGGTGGTTTTCATCTCCTGGGGGGGAGGGGGGTGGTTGCTCTGTGACTTTGTGGCGGGGGAGGGCAGTTACAGATCTTATGCTGCGGTCCTTATCCTGGATCACAGAGCCACGCAGCAGGGGATCTGTAACCCTCCTCCCCCAGGCAGAAACTCACATAGCTGACACATACACGCAGTTCCGCCCAGGAGTGCTGGCAGGCTCCATTGAAATAACCAGTCCACCACTGCGGAGCCTGTCATTCCTGGAGTTTAGAAGCATCATTTGCATCAGAACACTAAACCCGCCCCCCGCCACAGTCTGCGTCCCCGGTTTAAAACATTCCCGCGAAAACAGTAATAAAGACAACGGTGTTCATTGACAAAATAGAACTGATTTTATTTTTTGGGAAGGGGGTGAAGGGGGTATGTAACTGGAGGTTCACAACCTGGAGGTTCTGTGTCCACAAACTTAACAGTCACTGGTTACCCTGCTCAGTCAGGAACCTAGCTTTCAAAGCCTCCCGGATGCACAGCGCGTCCCGCTGGGATCTTCTAATCGCCCGGCTGTCTGGCTGGGCGTAATCAGCAGCCAGGCTATTTGCCTCAACCTCCCACCCCGCCATAAAGGTCTCCCCCTTGCTCTCACAGAGATTGTGGAGCACACAGCAAGCTGCTATAACAATGGGGATATTGGTTTCGCTGAGATCACAGCGAGTCAGTAAGCTTCTCCATCTCCCTTTGAGACGGCCAAAAGCACACTCCACCACCATTCTGCACTTGCTCAGCCGGTAGTTGAACAGTTCTTTTTCTGTGTCCAGGGCGTCAGTATAGGGCTTCATGAGCCAGGGCATTAGCGGGTAGGCTGGGTCCCCGAGGATCACTGTAGGCATCTCCACATCCCCAAGAGTTATTTTGTGGTCCGGGAAGTAAATACCTTCCTGCAGCCATCTAAACAGACCAGAGTTCCTGAACACGCGAGCGTCATGAACCTTGCCCGGCCATCCGACGTTGATGTTGGTAAAACGTCCCCTATGGTCCACCAGTGCTTGCAGCACCATTGAAAAGTAGCCCTTTCTGTTGATGTACTGGCTGGCCTGGTGGTCCGGTCCCAGGATAGGGATGTGAGTCCCATCTATAGCCCCACCGCAGTTTGGGAATCCCATCGCGGCGAAGCCATCTATGATGACCTGCGCATTTCCCAGGGTCACTACCTTTGAGAGCAGTACCTTAACGATTGCGTTGGCTACTTGCATCACAACAACCCCCACGGTAGATTTGCCCACACCAAAGTGGTTCGCGACTGACCGGTAGCTGTCTGGCGTTGCAAGCTTCCAGAGAGCTATGGCCACTCGCTTCTGGACAGTCAGGGCTGCTCGCATCCGGGTGTCATTGCGCTTCAGGGCAGGGGACAGCAACTCACAAAGTTCGAGGAAAGTCCCCTTCCGCATGCAAAAGTTTCGCAGCCACTGGGATTCGTCCCAGACCTGCAGCACTATGCGGTCCCACCAGTCCGTGCTTGTTTCCCGGGCCCAGAATCGCCGTTCCACAATATCCACATGACCCATTGCCACCATGATGTCCTGGGCGCTGGGGCTCATGGTTTCTGACAGCTCTGTGCTACTCTCCGACTTCAGGCCATCACGGCGGTGCCGTAGCCTCCTCGCCTGATTTCTCTGCATCTGCCTCAGGGAAAGGTGTATGATAAGCTGCGAGGTGTTGAGAACGGCCACAACTGCAGCGATGGTCGCAGCGTGATCCATGATCGCAGTGCTGTGGCGTCCGCACTGTCACTGACCAGAAAAGTGCGCGAACTGATTTCCCGCCGGCGCTTTCAGGGAGGGAGGCACGGCGGTAGTGACGGACGGATGACGACAGTGACCCAAAAGCACCCTCGACACATTTTTTTACCCAGAAGGCATTGGCGGCTCGACCCATAATTCCAATGGGCAGCGGGGACTGCGGGAACTGTGGGATAGCTGCCCACAGTGCACCGCTTCCAATGTCGACGCTTGCCCCATTAGTGTGGACTCACAAAGTCGAATTACTGTCCTTAGTGTGGACACACACGTTCGACTTTGCAATATCGATTCCACATATTCGATTTAAGTAAAATCGAACTACTCTCGTAGTGTAGACATACCCTCAGTTACTGCAGTGAGTGTGTCGGTTCTCAGCTCCCTATTGGGTGTGGGGACCGCTCCATACTCACAGTGCTCGTCTTCAGCCTTAACCACTGTGTTCATAAGAAGGATGAATTTGGACAGATAGTCA
>NW_020684507.1:0-2860 GCF_002925995.2 Terrapene triunguis
GTTGGCTTCTCACATACTCCATTGATGTGGAATCGGCCTTGGCCAATCCTTTTTAATGACCGGGTCCAGCTCAGTCAGCCTGGCGACACTCCTACCTGTGTTCCAGCCTTCCCTGAGAGCCCTTCCTCCCATCTGCAAAATATAGGGGAAACTGAGGCACACATAGGAGACATACAAATCTTACAGAAAAGTCCCACTTTGTGATACCTACTCCCTGTTCTTGTTAACATCGTATGCTAAGTGTAACTGGCTCTCCTGTGTCTGACGCTGAGCTGCCCTCGGTTCCCCAGAGCCACACTGAGAACAAAATTCCCAAGCTCGGTTGTTCTTTGCACCTCATCCTTGTGCCTGCCCCGTGCTGCTGACAGCTCTCTCTGGGCTGCCCCGGCTGTTGGGTAGCTGGCCTATGCCCATGTGCATTGAGCCTGCACCCTCTGCCTGGCCCCCACCAGTGGTGGCTGAGATCTTCACCAGTCTGTGTGCCTGAATGCGGGGACTTCCTGCCTGTCCCTGACACGGGGGAGGTGGAGCAGGGTCCCTGGGGGGGAGGATCCCTCCACAGCTGCCCCAGGATTCTGCTCCACTTACCGTTTCGTTCCCGTGCTCCTGGCCCAGTTCATCGCTGGGACGTGGAGGATGCTTGGGGAATTCCAGCCCTGGGGAACAGGATGGGGCTGGTTGGACCCCCAGCCAGTTGGGGTCACTCAACCATCTCCCCGGCTGTTGGGCCGTTTCCTCAGCCCCTCATCTGTCCCATTCCCTTGCAGCCTCACGTGGAGGGTCCCTCCTGCAGCAGCTGCCGTGCCAACCATTTCCACCTGAGCACCGAGAACCGCGAGGGTTGTCTGCCCTGCTTCTGCATGGGTGTGACCCAGCAGTGCACCAGCTCCTCCTACTACCGGGGCCTGGTAAGAGCCCATCTCCCCCAGCCTCCTGGTCCAGTCCCGCAGGGTGCCTGGCTTGCAGGGGCCCCTGGTTGGATTCACATCCCTCGGTGTCTGTTCCCGGCAGGTCACTAGCCCCTTCCTCCCAAGCGACTTCCAGAACTTCGCCCTGGTGAACCGCCAGCACAGCACCCGCATCGTGACCGGCTTCGTCGTGGAGCAGTCAGCCGAGGGGCCGCAGCTCTCCTTCGGGCGCTTCGGCCAGCTGGGCCAGGAGTCCTACTACTGGCAGCTGCCCGGGCCCTACCAAGGAGACAAGGTATGGCAAGAGCCCAGGGCCCTGCCCGTCTCCCTGCCCCACCGTGGCTGGAGAATGGTTGAGGGGCCCTCTGGGGCCAGGCCCATGGCGCGTTTCTGTGCGAGAGCTCTGCATGCCCGGGGCTGGCACCCTGAGGCCCTGGGCTCCTGCACTGGACCAGTGATGCACCCAGCTTTCCTCCAGCTCTGCCGAGCAGTGGCTCTCACAGTGCTTTACAGAGGGCAGTACTGTCAGCCCTGTGGTACAGATGGGGAAACTGAGGCACAGGCCTGCGCTGTTGTGTCTCCTGGGCCACTGTCATCAGCGTGTGATCCCTGAACCTGTGAGCATCCCCCTCAGCCCCATGCTGAGGCCAGAGCCCCGGGCAGGGGATAGCACTGGCTCTAACGGGCCCCGTCCCTGAGGTGAGCAGTGCCATCGCCCCTTGGAGACCCCCCAGACCCCCACCTCACACGGACCCAGCCGTGCCGACAGCCCAGAGCAAGCACAGAGCCCGTCCCCTGGGGATTGCAGCTGAAGGGGGCATGAGCTCTGTCAGGAGCCTGGGGGGCTGTGGCTCTGTCTCTGGGAAGGGGATTTGCCCCATGAAGGCAGGGTTGCCTAGTGGATAGGGACCGAGGTGGGACTCAGGAGATTGGGGCTGTTTCTCTGGCCTCTTGTGTGACCTTGGGCAAGTCACTTACCAGCTCTGTGGCTTTGCTCTCTGCAGCCTGGGGGCTGTGCCGCCTACTCCCAGCAGGAGCCCACTCTAGGGGCTTCGAGACGAGCAAGGTCCCGGCTCCCTGGTGGCCTCCGTGGGTCTGTCTACACTGTGCACTAACCCCAGGCTCTGACTCAGATTTGAGCCCAAGCCCCTCCTCCATCCACACAGAAATCAGACAGATTCAGGCGTGCAAGCCCACAAACCCTGGCTCCTAGGACCCTGCTGGGCATTCGGTCAGAGCCTGGGTCCAGCCGCGACTTGGCTCCAAGTATGGACACAACTCGAGCTGCAGCCCCGAGGCAGGGCTGCGCAGTGCAGTGTGGACGTGTTCGCACGGGGCCAGCCATCGCAAGCCCAGCTTTCCAACGAGTCGACAAGCACGGGTCCCAGTCGTGGGTTTCCATGCAGTGTAGACACCCTGTGGCATGATGCCCAAGTAGGCAAATCGGCACCCGACGCTCAGTAGATGTGCTCGCCGTGCGGTGATGTCCCAGGATCACAGGACAGCGTTGTGTCTGGAATGGACTGTACTTACTCCAGACACCCCTTCCCCACAGGGGGCAGCACTGGGCCACCACAAGGGGGGCAGAGCTGGGGGCTGCATTCCACACCCACTGCTCCCCCTGGCTGGGCGTTTGTTCTAGATCAATCAGCTCTGCCCCCCCTTCCCTTGAGCCCCAGCAGGTGGAAGGAGAGAATGACTCTGCCCTTACGGGGGGAAAGGGCCCAATTCACTGTCTGTGACCAGGAGAATTTCTTCCTTCCCTGGGTGCCAGCCATGTGCCGGCAGTGCCTGCTGTGTGCTGGGAGCACCAGCCATTTCTCAGGAGTGCCCGCCGTGTGCCGGCAGTGCCCGCCGTGTGCCGGGAGCACCAGCCATTTCTCAGGAGTGCCCGCCGTGTGCCGGCAGTGCCCGCCATGTGCCGGGAGCGCACCTGTGTGCCGGCAGTGCCC
>NW_020684508.1:0-3682 GCF_002925995.2 Terrapene triunguis
GGCCCTTTTACCTCCGGTTCGGAGGGCAGCCACCCTGGCTCCCTACAGGGAGACACTGTTTTCTGGGGTTTTAACTAGCAGGGCATGGTTTGAATTGGAGAGGGAGAATGGAAGGACATACGAATATAACAGACGAAAGATTCTTTTGCAAAAGTAAGGACTAGCTTCTTGTTGGAGTTGAATGTTGACATTGTCTAGTAAGACCTCAACAGGCAGGTCTAGTTAAATGGCCTTCATACCAGGGTACAACTCGTGCAACATGACTTTGCCAGGAGCTTTTACTCCACCTCTGAATGCTTCTTCTGTGGCACACCAAAATCCTATGCTAAGTGGCCACAAGTCTGGGGAAAGCAATAGTTATAGAATCATAGAAGATTAGGATTGGAAGAGACCTCAGGAGGTCATCTAGTCCAACCCCCTGCTCAAAGCAGGACCAACCCCAACTAAATCATCCCAGCCAAGGCTTTGTCAAGCCGGGCCTTAAAAACTTCTAAGGATGGAGATTCCACCACCTCCCTAAGTAGCCCATTCCAGTGCTTCACCACCCTCTTAGTGAAAGAGTGTTTCCTAATATCCAACCTTCTTGGCAACAAGGGCACACTGCTGACTCATATCCAGCTTCTCGTCCACTGTAATCCCCAGGTCCTTTTCTGCAGAACTGCTGCTTAGCCAGTTGGTCCCCAGCCTGTAGCAGTGCATGGGATTCTTCCGTCCTAAGTGCAGGACTCTGCACTTGTCCTTGTTGAACCTCATCAGATTTCTTTTGGCCCAATCCTCCAATTTGTCTAGGTCACTCCGGCATATCCACCTCTCCCTCCCTGCTTAGTGTCATCTGCGAACTTGCTGAGGGTGCAATCAATCCGAACATCCAGATCATTAATGAAGATGTTGAACAAGACCAGCCCCAGGACCGACCCCTGTGGCACTCTGCTTGATACCAGCTGCCAACTAGACATCGAGCCGTTGATCACTACCTGTTGAGCCCAACAATCTAGCCAGCTTTCTTTCCACCTTACAGTCCATTCATCCAATCCACATTTTTTTAATTTGCTGGCAAGAATATTGTGGGAAATCGTATCAAAAGCTTTGCTAAAGTCAAGATATATCACGTTCACCACTTTCCCCATATCCACAGAGCCAGTTATCTCATCATAGAAGGCAATCAGGTTGGTCAGGCATGACTTTCCCTTGGTGAATCCATGTTGACTGTTCCTGATCACCATCCTCTCCTCCAAGTGCTTCAAAATGGATTTCTTGAGGACCTGTTCCATGATTTTTCCAGGGATTGAGGTGAGGCTGATCAGTCTGTAGTTTCCCACATTCTCCTTCTTCCCTTTTTAAAGATGGGCACTATATTTGCCTTTTTCCAATAGAATTGCTCCATCTTGTACACCTTTGCGGACTCATGATAGAGCCTGGAATTAGATAATATATTTAGAAAAGTGCCTGACATCATCAGAGTGAATTTTCAAAAACATGTTTATTCTCTGCAATCTAAGGCCTGGTCTACACTAACACCCCAATTCGATCTAAGGTACGCAACTTCAGCTACGTGAATAACGTAGCTGAAGTCGACATACCTTAGTTCGAATTTACCGCGGTTCAGACGCGGTCCACACACGGCAGGCAGGCTCCCCCGTCGACTCCGCGGTACTCCTCTCGCTGACGTGGAGTACCGCAGTCGACGGCGAGCACTTCCTGGTTCGAATTATCGCGTCCACACCAGACGCGATAAATCGAACCCGGAAGTTCGATTGCCAGCCGTCGAACTACCGCGGTAGTGTAGACAAGCCCTAAGATTCATGCATTTAAACCAAGGATCAGTTTCCCTTCTCCTTAAGGTCTCTTACTAGCTCATTTTAAAGATACATACAAGTTTTGAGACAATTATTTAATTCTCCCCACTGAATTGAGGCACTAAAACAAACAATCAATCAAACCAACAAACCCCCCAAAACAGACCATTCATTAAAATCCTACATTGATAGACTGTTAAGGTAGCACAACACACTGGGACTGGATGACAGGGGATGGATCACTTGATAATTGTCCTGTTCTGTTTATTCCCTCTGAGGTATCTGGCACCAGTCACTGTTGGAAGACAGGACACTGGGCTAGATGAACCATTGGTCTGACCCCGTATGGCTGTTCTTATGTTCTTATCACAGTAATATCACTCCCCGCTCATCTGGCATGCAGGACTCAATCACTCGGTTAGATGTTGACCAGTCCTTAATGTGTGTGTTTGGGGGCAGGTCAGTGTGAGCGTGTGTGTGAATGTGTGAGCATATGAGTATGGGTGCGTCTATTGCCGAGAGAAGCAGCATCTGGCTTTAATTCTGAGCTCCATAAGATCCGAGGTCTCGTGTCTCTCACCATGGTGAGCTCCCCAGACTGGGCCTGGCTGCTGTGGTCACTGATCAGCAGTGCCCATTGCTGGTTGGTGGTTTCACAGCTCTGGCGGCAGGCACCCCAAGGTGGGTGAGGGAGAGGTGTATCTCAGCGAGCCAGACCCCGTCCCATGAGGCCTGGGAGCGTCAGCACAGACTGCGTTCTGGGGGATCCAGTGCAGAGCAGGGAGCACCAGGGCGATATGCTCAGGGCGACCGGCATGGCTGAACCTCTGGGATGCTGTGCTTGGCATCAGCAGGGTAGGGGCCTCTGTTCCTAGCTACAAGCAATGCCAGGTTCATCAGAGGCACTGGAGCTGCCGGCAGCTCCCCAACCCCCCAAAATGCTCTCCCCCCTCAGTCCTGCGTGGCCCCGATGCACTAACCTGCTGGCCCTGTTTCTTCAGATGGGAGGGGAATGGTACAAGGGCTGGATGGGGCTAAATACATGCTAGTGTACGGAGTGCTGGTCGCAGGTTACTCTGGATCTGGGGGAGCCAGCCTGATCTTGTCTCTGGGACCCCACACTGCAAAGAAAAGAAAGATCTTCTTTGTGGTGAAGGAGGCCATGAAATTAAAGATAGGACCCTCATTCTCAGCATTGTAAAATGCTACCAGTGCTACCCTAACTCTGGGGTGGCTTACACACATGAACCCAAACCCTAACTCCAAGTGGCCTACCCATAGGTACCCTAACCCTAGGGCAGGGAGCCCTACCCACAAGAAACCTAACTATAGGGTGGGGAGTCCTACCCATATAAACCCTAACCCTGGGGTGGAGAGCCCTTTCAACAGGAACCCTAATTCTAGGTGGGGAGCACAACCCATACCAACCCTAATCATACGGAGGGGAGCTCAACCCATAGGAACTCTAACCCTAACTCCAAGTAGCCTACTCATAGGAACCGTAATCCTAACTCCAAGTGACCTATACCCTAAACTGGGGAACCATACCCATAGGAACCCTAACCCAAGGACTGGGATCCCTACAGAAAAGAACCCTAAAACTAGGGTGGGGAGCCATACCCATTGGGACCTAGGGTTAGGGTTCCTATGGATAGGCCACTTGGAGTTTGGATTAGGGTTCCTATGGGTATGGCTTCCCACACTAGGATTAGGGTTCCTGTGAGTAGGGGTCCCCACTATAGTGTTAGGGTTCCTACGGTTTGGGCTCTCCAGGCTAGGGTTAGGGTTTCCCTGGCTAGGGCTCCCCTCCCTAGTGTTAGGGTTCTTGTGTTTCGGACTCTCTGACCTAGGGTTAGGGTTCCTATGGCTAGGGCTCCCTGCCCCAG
>NW_020684509.1:0-1130 GCF_002925995.2 Terrapene triunguis
GCTCAGAGGGGCTGGGCTCAGAGCTGGGGGTCAGGGCTGTGGGGGGATGGGGCTGGGGGGGTGCTCGGCTCAGAGGGGCTGGGCTCTGAGCTGGGGGTCTGGGCTGTGGGGGGGATGGGGTCGGGGGGTCCAGCTCAGAGGGGCTGGGCTCGGAGCTGGGGGTCTGGGCGGTGGGGGGGATGGAGTCAGGAGGTGTCCAGCTCAGAGGGGCTGGGCTCAGAGCTGGGGGTCAAGGCTGTGGGGGATGGGGTCGGGGGGTGCCTTACCATGCCGCTTACCCCCTCTCCCGGAGCCTCAGTGCACCGCGTCCAGGAGCGGCCCCGGACAGCGCTGGAGCCAAGGCGCTGCAGCGCGCCAGGGCGGGGGATGGGGGAAGACGGAGGCTGGGGGAGCTTCCGACATACTCGTGGGGGCCTGGGGCACATTGCCCCACTTGCCCCTCCCCCGGGCGGCCCTGGCCCTGCAACACTTCTATATGATAGAGAGGAGCTGCGGTGTCTATGCTTTGACAGTCTAGGAATTGGGCTGCCTGTGCCTTTAAGACCCCAGCCCCAGGAACCCGCCCTCTGCTCCGGGGCTGACATGCAGCGTCCTGTGAGCAGAATGAAAACAGCCTCTGCACCCCCTACACCCCTAGATTAGCGAGCACAGCAGGTGGCTCATCCCACGGGGTCACTGTTCCCCCCTCTCCCCCTCCCTAAACGAGGGTTTTGTCCCCGCACAGGGTCTGGCAGCATCTTCCCCCCCCCCCCCGATTTTTCCCCTTCAGCCCCTCTTCTGCTGCTACCTACAGTCGCTTGATCCCCCCCAGGCCAGTAAATTTCTGCCCCCTGCTCAGACCCTGACAGCCCCCCCGCTGCGATCTGTCCCCCTTAATCCTTGTAAACCCCTCCAAAGAGCAGGCAGCAAATCGTAAGTAGAAGGAAAGGCAGAGAGAGGGCAGTGGCAACAGCGAAGGTTCCTGGGCATGCTCAGTTCGGGTGAGCATGCTCAGTGCACCCAAAGTAGGGAATTGGGAGCAGGAGCGGTTTGTGTCATTACACCGGACCAGTGAGGGATGGCTGCAGCCCGCTGGGAGAAGCGCAATCAGCCCGGCCAAGCCTCCCGCGGTAGGGGCCGAGACCAGGGAA
>NW_020684510.1:0-5103 GCF_002925995.2 Terrapene triunguis
AAAAAAAAAATCCCAAACATTTCAGGTGCAATTAATTCCAATAATTATGATGTGTAAATAATCAGCTATTAAATGTACTAGGCCCAGTTATGCTTCCATGTAAACAAATATAAACAACATAATTAAGATGTTACACTTGGTGAAGCTGAGACTAAGGAAGCAGGAGAGACAACAGGTTACCTAACCTTTCTGTTCCCCCAAACCTGGAGCCACTGCATGGCCTCCCTCTCACAGACTTGGCATTCCCCAGCATAGCCAGCTGAGGGCTTCCCTGCACAGGGAAATAATGTTGGTTGGCAATTTTTTGACATTTTTTCATCAGGAGAAATTAAAATAAAACATTTCAAAATTGGTCCAACACTTTGTTTCAATCTGATTCCTCCCCCCCGATTTTGTGAGATTTTCTGACTATTCTTACTCAGGATGGATTTTTTCCCTCCCAAATCTCAAATTCTCATGGGACAGGAAAATCATTTTCCGTCCAACTTCACTGAGACTTCTCAGTTGCCTGTTTGAGGAAGCTTAAACTGCCTTCCAATTCCAGCATCTCAAAGGGAATTTAACAAGGACCAAGGGTCTGGGGCTTTTAGTTTACAGATGGATAGAGATATCAGATACTGGGAGACAAATTCAAACTTAAATCCAATGTATAGGAGAGCCCCATGAGATAAAAGAAACAGAACTCTTTTCCCAACATGATTCAGATCCTTTCCTTAGTTTAAGCAGTGCATATTGTTAGACATTATTGTCAATTCCTGCCTTTATAAGTTAGTGTGCAGCTATAATTCATGTTTAAAAAATGAATGAGTGACTGGTTTCCTAGGAATTATACCGACTTTGGATTTGAACACAAACTAACAAAAACAGTCAAAATAGTTTCCATGATGCTTCTCAAAAATAGTAAGCCAGATATTAATGTGTTGAAAAATAATTTAGGACAGACAATAACTGCCTCTCTTCTAACTCTCCTGAAACAAGAAATTTGAAAAATGAACACATTTATGTAAGTTCATTGATATTTTTCCATAAACCAGCAATCTTCCTTGCAGGATGATAGAAATCAAATCTTTTAATTAAAATATTTGAACAATAATAAAAATGTGGAAGCAAATTCATGATAGGCTGGCTACAGTTCAAATAGCAAATGGCTAAGGATATGCTTGGAATAAAAATTTCATAATGAGGAAACAGCCAGAGATCACTTCCATAGCACAACCACAGTAAAATCAGACATTTTGAAACAGTATAAGGATTAAGGATCCTAATCCTATTGAAGTCAATAGCAAAACTTCTCTTGGCTTAAATGGAATCAGGTGCTATATTTAGGCAAAATTCTCTCTAGCCCTATACATATAAACAAAGGGGAGGGAAGAAGGATTCCCCATTGTGCCTGAGTAGCCACAATCTTAGCCCTTGAACTCACTGCTGTTACTAAGCATCCTTCTCAATGAATGGGCCGGGGGGGGGGGGGGGGGAGGGAGCGGGAGGGAAGAGGAGGCTGAGGTAGGGAGGAATTATTCCTAAATTCCCCTTTTCAAAGGCCAGCAAAGATGGCTCTGTGTGGGAGGGAGCACACTCTCTACAAGTCTCTTAAATTTTACAGTGGTTCTCAACTAAGGGTATGGGTATGCCTGGGGCTACTCAGAGGTCTTCCTAGGGGTACGTCAACTCATGAAGATATTTGTCTATCATAGATAGAATCATAGATTATTAGGGTTGGAAGGGACCTCAGGAGATCATCTAGTCCAACCCCCTGCTCAAAGCAGGATCAATCCCCAACTAAATCCCCAAATGGCCCCCTCAAGGATTGAACTCATAACCCTGGGTTTAGCAGGCCAACGCTCAAACCACTGAGCTATCCCTCCCCCCGAGTTTCATAATAGGCTATATAAAAAGTACTAGTGAAGTCAGTACAAACTAAAATTTCATACAATGACTAGTTTATACTGCTCTATACACTGAAATATAAGTACAACATATATATTCCAATTGATTTATTTTATAATTATATGGGGAAAATGAGAAAGTAAGCAAATTTTTCAGTAATA
Source organism: Terrapene triunguis (assembly GCF_002925995.2). Classification (NCBI taxonomy): domain Eukaryota; kingdom Metazoa; phylum Chordata; order Testudines; family Emydidae; genus Terrapene; species Terrapene triunguis. The sequence goes on from NW_020684510.1 coordinate 2,049, forward strand.
GTGTGCTGTGACACATTTGTGTTTTTATATCTGGTTTTGTAAGCAAGTAGTTTTTAAGTGAGGTGTAACTTTGGGGTATGCAAGACAAATCAGATCCAGAAAGGGGTACAGTAGTCTGGAAAGGTTGAGAGTCACTGTCTTAAAAGGGCATTCTTCCTGTGCTCTGAGAAGCATTGCACCTGCCTGAAGGATACCACCTATGATGGTTCATCTCTGCACTGTCCCTACAGCAGCTGTATCCATAATCCTGTCTTTTATTGAAGTAAAGAATGAATTTTAAAAATCTAAGTAAGAAACTTTTGGAATTTTTTTGTAAAATATTCTGAAATTTTGCAGAAAAATTGACAGCTCTATAAACTGGTCAACAATTTTCAACCCTTTTTTTTCAAAATTAAAAAAAAATACCCTATTTTTGACCAGATTTTAGAGCTGTAATTTTTTTCAAAAATTCAGATTTTTGACAAAAAAATCCCAAAACTGTTCCTGTATTTTTCAACCAGCTCTCCCCATGTTAAAGTTCTATTAGAGTCAATGGCAGTTTTACCTAAATAAGAAATGCAGAATCAGTCCCCCGTTTTTAACAACATAATTAATATGACATTTCTGTTTCCTTCCTTTTTTCATGCATTGGTATCTCCCATACTGTCAGCACAGTTCTGATGATGTATGTTAGTGTAGTAAGTAACTTGTGTTCCTTCTGCTGTCTGTGGAAGAAAAAACAACAACCCTATATATTAGAATATTGTACTTAAACAAGGACTATGAATTAACTTTTCATTTAATATCTAAAGGGAAAAATAGTTTACTATTTAAAAGAAGATATATAGTTATCATCCAAAGTGTATCTTCCTCACTGGTGTGTAACAAATTTTAAAGACCTTTTGTGTTAATCATACAATATTGGTGTGTTTATAAAATGAGCAAAGAATTATGGGAGGAATCACATAGGATCTGTTGTGGAACGTTTCCACTGAGGTAAACTTTACCTTACAAGAATGCTTACCGAAGGATTTAGACATAATAACCATAAAAAGATACTGCAAACTTTAATAATTATTTTCATGTGAGGATATCTAATCTTTTTCAATGAATTAAACCTCATCGTGACACTACTGTAGTTAAGCAGTATTACAGATAAGGGAATCGAGGCACAGAGAGGTTAAAATAAAGCCAAAACTTGCAAATTTGGATGAAAGCAAACAGAGAGGGAAAAAAACAAACAAAAAGCAAACAGAATGTTGGGAATCATTAAGAATGGGATAGATAACAAGACAGAAATATCATATTGCCTCTATATAAATCCATGGTACACCCACATTTTGAATACTGCATGCAGATATGGTCACCCCATCTCAAAAAAGATATATTGGAATTGGAAAAGGTTCAGAAAAGGGCCATTTTTATTAAATTATTAGGGGAATGGAACAGCTGCCATATGAGAAGAGATTAATAAGACTGGGACTTTTCAGCTTGGATAAGAGACGACTAAGGGGTGACACGATAGAGGCCTATAAAATCATGAGTGTTGAGGAGAAAGTAAATAAGGAAGGCAGCAGGTTTAAAACAAACAAAAGGAAGTACTTTTTCACACAACACACAGTCAACCTGTGGAACTCATTGCCAGATGATGTTGTGAAGGCCAAGACTATAACAGGGTTCAAAAAAGAACTCATGGAGGATAGGTCCATCAATGGCTATTAGCCAGGATGAGCACAGATGGTGTCCCTAGCCTCTGTTTGCCAGAAGCTGGGAGTGGGTGACAGGGATGGATCACATGATGATTACCTGTTCTGTTCATTTCCTCTGGGGCACCTGGCATTGGCCACTGTCAGAAGACAGGATACTGGGCTAGATGGACCATTGGTCTGACCCAGTATGGCCATTCTTATGGATGTCAAAAGATACCCACCTTAGTCCATATGAGCCGCCAATGTGATGCGGCCATGAAAAAGGCTAATACAGTCTTAGGAGGTAGCAGGCGAGGTATTTCCAGATGAGATAGTGAAGTGTGAGTACTATTATACAAGGCACTGTGAGCCCTCATCTGGAATACTGCATGCAGCTCTGGTCTCCCATGTTTAAGAAAGATGAATTCAAACTGGAACAGGTACAGAGAAGAGGACTGGGTGGGTGAGGTTCTGTGGCCTGCAATGTGCAGGAGGTTAGACTAGATGGTCACAATGGTCCCTTCTGTGTCTTTGAGTTTGCAAGGTCCTCCAGGTCTTCTTGTATGATGTTCCAGTCCTCCTCCATATTGGCAATATTTCCCAACTTTGTGTCATCGGCAAATTTTATTAGGACACTCCCACTTTTTGTGCCAAGGTCAGTAATAAAAATCCTACTTATTAAATAAAGAATAATAATTACTGATCCCAATACCGATCCCTGAGGAATTCCAATAGTAACCTCTCTCCAGCCTGACATTTCAACTTTCAGTACGATCCATCGTAGTCTCTCCTTTAACCAGTTCCTTATCCACATTTCAATTCTCATATTTGTTCCCATCTTCTCCAATTTAACTAATTTCCTATGTGGATCTATATCAAATGCCTTACTGAAATCCAGGTAGATTAGATCTACTGCATGTTATTTGTCTAAAAGGTTAGTTAGCTTCTCAAAGAAGTAGATCAGGTTGGTCTGGCAGAATCTACCTTTTTAAAAAACATTCTGTATTTTTTTCCCAGTTACCTCTATATGCTTAACTACTTTCTCTTTCAAAATTTGTTCCAAGACCTTGCATACAATTGAGATCAAAGTAACAGGCCTGTAGTTTCCTGGATCACTTTTTTCCCCTTTCTTAAAAATAGGAACTATATTAGCAATTCTCCAGTCATAGGGTATGTCAAGGCTGCTTCCCGACTCTGAACTTTAGGGTACAAATGTGGGGGCCTGCATGAAACTTCTAAGCTTAACTACCAGCTTAGATCTGGTCCGCTGCCACCACTCCCAAAGTGCTAATTCCCTTCCCTGGGTAGCCTTGGGAGACTCTTCACCAATTCCCTGGTGATTACAGATCCAAACCCCTTGGATCTTAGAACAAGGAGAAATTAACCAT
>NW_020684511.1:0-3193 GCF_002925995.2 Terrapene triunguis
TGACTACATTTATTTCAGAAGCATTTTGGCTGTAGAGCAGTGTAATATGTTTGCATTTAACCTTAGTGCTAGACTTGGCATTACCCTCTGGATGAGAGACTAGCCATCATTAAGTTTGCATAGAGATTTCGTTTCTCCTTATTGATGTGTGTGTCTGAAAGTGTGTGCACGCATGTACATCGTATAAAATTCCCCATCACTGGGAAGACTAATGCCAGCTTGTATAGTGAAGTTTCATCAGTTTATGACACAAGGCTCTGGGATAGCAGAATTAAATAGATACATGTAGAAAGAGCGAAAATGTTACACCAGTAAACGAAGTGGGAGTATATAATTGCCCAAGCACAAATCACTAGTATGTTTCTACAGGTTGTGACGAAGTTCCTCCTCTATCTTGGTGGGTCCTGCGCTTATTGGCGTATTTTCTTGCCTCAGAGATTCACCATGTGGGTTGGGGAAGAGCCCAGAGACCTTCCCCTCTGGAAGAACCCACAGTCCAGGTCAATTGGGAGGTTTGGGGGGAACCCGGGCCCGCCCTCTACTCCGGGTTCCATCCCAGGGCCCTGTGGACTGCAGCTGTCTATAGTGCCTCCTGTAACAGCTGCATGACAGCTACAACTCCCTGGGCTACTTCCCCATGGCCTCCTCCAAACACCTTCCTTATTCTCACCACAGGACCTTCCTCCTGGTGTCTGATAACGCTTGTGCTCCTCAGTCCTCCAGCAGCACACCCTCTCACTCTCAGCTCCTTGCGCCTCTTGCTCCCAGCTCCTCACACTCGCACCACAACCTGAAGTGAGCTCCTTTTAAAACCCAGGTGCCCTGATTAGCCTGCCTTAATTGATTCTAGCAGCTTCTTCTTAATTGGCTCCAGGTGTTCTAATTAGCCTGCCTGCCTTAACTGGTTCTAGCAGGTTCCTGATTACTCTAGTGCAGCCCCTGCTCTGGTCACACAGGGAACAGAAAACTACTCATCCAGTGACTAGTATATTTGCCCACTACCAGACTCCTGTACCCCACTGGTCTGGGTCTGTCACAAGGTACATAAATTCTGGTATATTCACTATTTGGCCAATGATAGAATTATATTTTTTACATATACCAGAAAAAAAAGTTAGGAAACTACTTGGGGAGAGGGTTAAGCAGGTCAGAACTACCCTTTGGGATCTTTTGGCCTTACAGTAAAATATCAATTCAAGTCAATATGGAGGAAGCTAATATCATATTGTAATACCACAGACAAGTTGACAGTTTGATGTAAAAAAATCCATCAACTGACATGGTTTGTCTGACATTGATTCTGTGAAGATGCTTAGAATGGCCGTGACCTAAACATCCAACAGAAATTTTATGAACTCAGACAGCAGAGGTTTTGACTTTATGTGTGGAACTGTACAATAGAAGAGCTTTCGTCTGATTCAGTTCATTGGGATATCGATTTTCGGGTTTGATGATTTATTAACGTAACATTCAGCACAATTGGATCCCCCAGTAATGATGATACTGTAACTGACACAGAAAATAAATCATTCTAAATGTTTAAGCAAGCAGGACTGCTTGGCTAACAAACTAGGTGTGCTAGATTTTCAGGAGTTTGGGAAATCCCAGCAGGTGCAAAGTTCACTTTGCTTTTCTAACAGAAGTGCTCTCCCCATTTGAGAGCATCACAGGCAAAAAGGCAAGTTTATTTAAACACAATGAGGAGCTTATGGGCCTGCAAATTGTGCATACAACTTTGTATATAATTTCTGTGCATAACTGTAGCAATTGCATATGTAAATTGGGCAGTTATTTAGAGAAATTTACATATTATCCATTTAAGCACACATTAATATGATTTGCTTGCATTACCTATGCAATTCAGTGCACATTTGGTTTGCAATGATATACCTATGGTGCCTGCTAGTCGGGCTATATAACTTCTTAAAGTAGTGTATTCTGAGGATCTAAATGTTTTTCTGGGGCATAGTTTTGCTGTGAAGTAACTGGTATTTGATACCAGATGCATCATAGTGGAGTAGATAGTCTGAACTTCAAAAGATAGACATTTCTCCTGGTACTTCTCCAGAGAACAATTGGAATCTGCAAAAATGGGATGAAAATTTTATTAAACAGACTTTCTCATCATCTTTTTTCAGCACTTCTATCTTTGTTCCAAGTAAGAACTAGGAAAGGCAGAGGTGTGCACAAATTCAATAGGCTCTAGGGAGGTAGCGATTGAAAGCTGATAGCAAATGATCATTGGCCTATGTGAAATGAATTCATTAGGCTCTGGCCAATCTCCAGGACAAAATCATCCACATCAAAAATATTACCACAGCTGAGTAACTAAATACTACCACAACTTGCTCAAGTAAGTTTTAGCAAGAGACTAAGGGTATGTCTACACTACGAGGGTAGTTCGATTTTACTTAAATCGAATATGTGGAATCGATATTGCAAAGTCGAACGTGTGTGTCCACACTAAGGACAGTAATTCGACTTTGTGAGTCCACACTAACGGGGCGAGCGTCGATATTGGAAGCGGTGCACTGTGGGCAGCTATCCCACAGTTCCCGCAGTCCCCGCTGCCCATCGGAATTCTGGGTCGAGCCGCCAATGCCTTCTGGGTAAAAAAAATTTGTCGTCATCCGTCCGTCACTAACGCCCTCCCTCCCTCCATGAAAGCGCCGGCGGGAAATCAGTTCGCGCACTTTTCTGGTCAGTGAGAGCGCGGACGCCACAGCACTGCGATCATGGATCACGCTGCGACCATCGCTGCACTTCTGGCCGTTCTCAACACCTCGCAGCTTATCATACACCTTACCCTGAGGCAGATGCAGAGTAATCAGGCGAGGAGGCTACGACACCGCCGTGATGGCCTGAAGTCGGAGAGTAGCACAGAGCTGTCAGAAACCACGAGCCCCAGCGCCCAGGACATCATGGTGGCAATGGGTCATGTGGATATCGTGGAACGGCGATTCTGTGCCCGGGAAACAAGCACGGACTGGTGGGACCGTATAGTGCTTCAGGTCTGGGATGAATCCCAGTGGCTGCGAAACTTTCGCATGCGGAAGGGGACTTTCCTCGAACTTTGTGAGTTGCTGTCCCCTGCCCTGAAGCGCCAGAATACCAGGATGAGAGCAGCCCTCACAGTTGAGAAGCGAGTGGCCATAGCCCTCTGGAAGCTTGCAACGCCGGACAGCTACCGGTC
>NW_020684512.1:0-5937 GCF_002925995.2 Terrapene triunguis
TAAATGTCTATCAGGGATGGTCTAGACAGTATTTGGTCCTGCCATGCAGGCAGGGGACTGGACTCGATGACCTCTCGAGTCCTAGAATCTATGAATCTGTTTGTATTCTTTATCTCTCACATATGTGTTAAGAGACAGAGTATAATGGAGTTGAGACAGGTTGGATTGCGACTTACAATAGGAACTGCTATTGACTTTTAGGTGGTGTCCACTGGAAATAGTTACTATAATTGTACCCAATTTCCATATGGGTAACCTGAGTCACAGAGAAATTGTGAGTTGCTTTAAATCACAGAGCAAGTGAAAAGGCTGTGTCTCAGTAAAAGAATCCAGTAGTCTTGGCTCCCAGTCCCCACCTGGAGCTGCTACCAATGATAGTCCTACTATTATGGGAATAAATTTCTAATTCACACAGAAAAGCTGTGTTAAAATGGTTTAAAGGGTTTTCCTCATTGCAACAAAAACCTGGAAATGAAAAGTAAAATGTAAAACTCTTCATTACCAATCTCTCTTTGTCTCAAGTGTTTCATGGTTCTCATAATAAGGGATAATTGTACATACCTGAACTGTATACTGCAGTGTGTAGGCACAACATGTAGCGTACAAGAGCTTCAATCTTTGCTCTGCTTTTAAAATAAAGCACTGACTTTTTTGTTTTGTGACTAAATATTCAGATATGAACGTGGGTGTTAGAGGTTCCCGATAATAGGAATATGTTGCCATAGACACATCTTTTAAGTATGCCAGCAGAATATTATTGCATAATGTTGAACCTCAGTAAAGTTGTATTTCACCAAGGCCTGAGATTATCTGGTTGCGAAAAATTAATTACAAATTTGGCTTTTAGTGAGTAAGAGGTCCTATGATGTTGTTTTTAAAATATTTGGATCATTATATGAATGATCTAGTGCCGAGTGCTATCAGAAAGTAGAGAAATTTTTTTATTTATGGGTCAGAGTCCTCAAAGGGATAATGAGCAATTTAAAAAAAAATCTTAATTTTAGCAAATGGCTAAAATTTCTAATCATTACTTATCTACTTTTGAATTTTAGCACTTTAGTCATAATTGCAGAATTTCTATATCCAGAAAAAGTTGGCACCAAATTCCTCTATTTATAGAGAAGCATAGAGCAAGAAGTAGACAATAACATAAATCAAGATGTATGTAGTCTTGGTTTTACAAAAGTTAGTAATAACTAATCAATTGCAGGCATATCCAGCATGTTTCACTGCTGTGATTTGTCATTTGGTTTGGCAGAAGACTTTATATATATATATATATTTATTTTTCAGGGCTGATGCCCAATTCTTTAGTGGTCACTGATTAAATTGGTAATTAATTGGAAACCAATAATAGAAAGAGCTGGAAATGCTAGGGTTCTAGTAGCAGAATCAGACACAAGAGAATCAAGATTATCAAGTTCAATATCTGGTTAGGAACCCCAGTGTACACAACAATGACACTCTCACTGAGTGCACAGGAAAGCTTTAACCACTCTTATTAGCACAATTACTAAAGGCACAAAATCTTCAAATCACATAAAAAGATAGCAAAAATACAGAGTTAAAGTAGTAGTTTGTATCCTTCCTCATATATACTCTCACCCTTTCTTGAGGATCTCATGGAAAGAGACAATGAATGAGCCCGATGGTCCAGAACACTCTTTACACAGTGATCTGGCCTATTATAGAGCCCAGGGACTGTCATGAATATTCATACAAATCCCCAACCTCCCTTGCCCATATTTAACTAAGGGTGTCCTTATCGTGTAGGTTGGTGTATTAATGAATTTAGCTTATTACCATATACCTCAATATGTTGCCAAGGCAAGTTCGTGTTAATCATCTGCCAACATATTAGCCTAGACTATCCCAGCCTAGTATCTGTTCAATGTTCCTGTAGTTACCTGATATCATTTTGTACAGACTCCCCCCTCCCCGCCCCCCAAACACACTATTCCCAGTTCCCCAAAACGAGTGATCGTTGGGCCACTTATTTGTGCTGAAGTTCATAGACCTCAAAGCCTTATGCTAACTGCTTAAGTGAATGCCTTATAGGCTACAGGCCTGTAGGTTCCTTGCGTTACTGCTAAGTAAAGTAAAATGCTAAAGATAGTTCTATGCCCTACAAAGCAGAAGGGACCATTATGATTATCTGTTCTGAACTCCTGCAAAACAGAAGCCACAGAATTTCATCCAGTGATTTCTACATCTAGCCCAATAACTTCTGGTTGAACGAGACAGTATCCTTTAGAAAGTCATGCACCCTTGATTTAAGGATTATTGACCTATGGTGGCAACCTAGTGATTACGACACTAAAAGGCTACCCATGCCATGCAATTTTCTTTATGGATAAGAAAAAGTAGTTGCATTTATTGGACAAAGGATCACAGCCTGGGTCCTGATCCTACAATGGGTAGTGTGCTGGCAGACCCACATAGCCCCATTGAAACCAGCAGGGAGTGGTCTACCTATGCATTAAGTATTGCGGGATCGAGCCTAATTCTGTTTGGACAGAGTTTTTCAGGAGCATTGTATAGAACAGTATTTATTAACAAGTACATTTTGGAACCATAATTTAGGAAAACGTGTGTGCATGCATATCCAGACAGTCTCCATTAACCATTTAATTAAATACTCTGCTACATCATGTGTTTTTGTGGAAGGCCAAGGGTCAAAAGTAGGAAGATGAACTCCTCTGCTGTCTTGGTTAGGAGGAAAATATTTTCCCCCGAGGGGGGTGGGTGTGTGTGTGTGTGTGTGTGTGTGTGTATTTATTTATTTTATTTTATTTCACTTATTTTGGTCTCTTATGACTCAGAATCAAAATGATCAGGGTTCAGAATTACAAGCTGTATTCTCTCTCTTCCAGAGCAGAGAGAGGCTAATGCAAATTTACTCCTCTGTTTTCTAGACATGATTCATCTCTCACAACAGATCCTCCAAACCTCCCTCTTTCTGAAAGGAAAGAAACCTTTTTATAGTCCCAATGGGCATGGCTTGCTGAGTCACTAACAAATTATTCTCAGTATTCTTTCCCCAATTGTTTTAGCTAAACATAAGTGGGAAGATCTCCTGCCCTCCAACTCTTCAGCTGTTCCTCTACCAGAGACCCACACAATCAGATCAGGATCAAACTCTCTGGGAGGAGAAGCTGGTTTTCTGGGCAGCCACCTGTAGCCTGTATATTAAGCTTATGTATAGAAATCAGGAATGTGATGAATCTCTTAGTTGGATTAGATTTGTACAGGAATCCACGTTCAGTACAATTAGTTGGAATTGTTCAGATAGCATTCTGAAAAAATACCGTTATCTGATAATTATGTGATGCGCTGATGAAATAACATGTCCAATGAGCCTGCTCCTTTGATTGTACAATCATCATTCACAAGCAGCTAGTAAGGCATATTTTGACATGTGGATTCCAGTTTGAATCTGTTTGGGAAGCGATGAGTGATAAAGCAAAAAATCATAGAAATGTAGGACTGGAAAATACCTTGATAGGTCCTCTAGTCCAGTCCCTGCACAGAGGCAGGACTAAGTTTTTTCTAAACTACCCTTGACAGGTGTTTGTCTAACCTTTTATTAAAAATCTCCAATGGCAGATTCCACAATCTCCCTAGGTAAATTCTGCCAGTGCTTAAGTACCCTGACAGTTGGGAAGTTTTTCCTAACGTCCAACCTAAATCCTGCTTGCTGCAATTTAAGCCCATTGCTTCTTCTCCTGTCCTCAGTGGATAAGGAGAATAATTGATCACCCTCTTCTTTATTACAATCTTTTATGTATTTGAAAATGCTTATCATGACTAAACAAACCCAATTTTTTCAACCATTCCTCATAGGTCACATTGTCTAGACCTTTAATTATTTTGTTGCTCTTCAACTTGTCCACATCTTTCCCGGAGTGTGGTGCCCAGAACTGGACACTGTACTCTAGCTGAGGCCTTATCAGTGCTGAGTAGAGTGGATAAATTACTTCTCGTATCTCAGTTACAATACTACTGCTAATATCTCAAAATGATGTTCACTTTTTTTTGCAACAGTTTTACATTGTTGACTCATATTTTGTTTGTGATCGACTACAACCCCCAGATGCCTTTCTGAAGTACTCCTTCATAGGTAGTCATTTCCCATTTTTTATGTGTGCAATTGATTATTCCTTCCTAAGTGGAGTACTTTGCATTCATCCTTAGTGACTGTCATCCTATTTATTTAGATCACTTTTCCAATTTGTCACAATCATTTTGAATTCTAATTATTATAATTAATGGAGATATCCCATCTCCTAGAACTGGAAGGGACCTTGAAAGGTCATCGAGTCCAGCCCCCTGCCTTCACTAGCAGGACCAAGTACTCATTTTGTCCCAGATCCCCAAGTGGCCCCCTCAAGGATTGAACTCACAACCCTGGGTTTAGCAGGCCAATGCTCAAACCACTGAGCTATCCCCCCCCCCCAATTGTGTCCTCCAAAGCGCTTCCAACCCCTCCCAGCCTGGTATCATCCACAAACTTTATAAGTGTACTCTATGCCATTATCCAAATCATTTATGAAGATATTGAATAGAGCTGGACCCAGGACAGATCTCTGTGGGACCCCACTCAATATGCCCTTCCAGCTTGATTGTGAACCATAGTTTTTGTATTCAGTTGTTGTTATTTGACAGAGTTTTTTGCATTGCAAAAAGGGTTTAATATTCCTTAGACATTATGAAAGAAAGAACCATGCTCAGAGTAGTTGTGCACTGTAGTGTGCAGACCCACCACCTCTGGCCTCCTGCTGGCCATTCTGAAGTTAGCTCAAGTCCTTCCGCAGGGCGCCCTCCTCCGGTGCTGTCTCGCTCAGCATTACTCCCGCTTTGCTGTCTCCATCACTCTGTAACCCGCGTCGCTCCCCAGACTGTGGCGTCCTCTCTGCTGTCTCCCCCACCTTTCAGGGAAACTGGCAGTTTATAGTCCTGCCACTCGCCTCGGTGGCTTGCTGCACTCACCAGTCTAGTCCCTTGCTCCAGGGGCAAACTGCAGTCTGTGTTGGTCACTTCCCTCAGGGCAAGTGGGAGCAGCCCTAGCACCTTATCTGCCCTTCCTCCAGGGCCTCAGTCTGGCAGCAATCAGCCAGAAGCTCCTCCTGCTCTGCTACCCTGCCCATCACTGCTCTAGTCATGGTGCTCCTAGGCAGCCAGTCCTTCTCCCTGGCAGGCTAGGAAGAGACTCGCTCTGCTCTATTGAGTAGCCCTTTATATATGGCCCCTTCTGGCCCTGATTGGCTGCTGCAACAAGCCACCTCCCGATTGGCTTGCTTAGTGAGCCCTCCTCTAATTGCTTTAACCCTTCCTCTTCCTGGTGTGGGGCAACTGCCCCACTATCTGCACACAGCTCATAGTAGGTTCATCTAGGCTATATTTCCCTGGTTTGTTTATGAGATTGTCATATGAGACAATATCAAAATCCTCACTAAAGCCGAAATATATCCTATCTTCTACTTCCCCCTAACTACAAGGCTTGTTACCCTGTCAAAGAAAGATATTAGGTTGGTTTGACATGATTTGTACTTGACAAATCCATGTTGACTGTTACTAATCGCATCATTATCTTCTAGATGCTTACAAATTGCTTGTTTGATTATTTGCTCCATTATCTTTCTGGGTACCAAAGTTAAGCTGACTGGTCTGTAATTTCCTGGGTTATCCTTGTTTCCCTTTTTAGAGATAGTTGCACTTTCTAGTCCTCTGGGATCTCTCCCATTCTCCACAAGTTTTCAAAAATAATCGCTAATGGCTCAAAAATCTCTTCAGCCAGTTCCTTAATTATTCTAGGGTGTATTCTATCAGGTTCTGCCAACTGGAAGACATCTAATTTGTCTAAGTAATTCTTAACTTGTTCTTTCCCTACGTTAGCCTCAGACCTTACCCTATTTACACTGATGTTCACTATGTCAG
>NW_020684513.1:0-1068 GCF_002925995.2 Terrapene triunguis
TGGGTTAGAGGGGGCGGGGCTGGGAGCCAGGACTCCTGGGTTCTGTCCTGGCTCTGGGAGGGGAGTGGGGTCTAGTGGTTAGAGGGGGTGGGGCTAGGAGCCAGGACTCCTGGGTTCTCTCCCCGACTCTTCCATTCTTGTGCTGTATGACACTGGCCATGTCGCTGCCCCTCTCTCTGCCTCAGTTTCCCTACCTGTGCCACAGCATCCCCACGCTGGGCTCCCCTGTTAGGCTCCCCGATTGCCCTGGGGAGGCCCCGATTGCCCTGGGGAGGGGGTGCCGCTCCTCCTGGCCCCAGGGGCTGATGGGAACCACGTCTTCCTGGGCTGTTTGTTTTACTCCCCTTCCCCCAGCCCCCTGGGTTGGGAAATCCTCCCCCCTCCCCACCGCAGCTGTTCCCTGGACTTCTGATAAGGCCCCTGTTCCCCTCCAGCCTCTAATCATTAACCCTCAGGGCCATGGGCAACCTAGAGCACAGGACATAGCCTGCCCCCTCCCTGCCCCCCGATCAGCCCCACGGGCCCATCTACCCTGGTATCCCGCCCCCTCGCTGCCCCCTGATCAACCCCATGGGCCCATCTACCCCGGTATCCCGCCCCCTCCCTGTCCCCCAATCATCCCCACGGGCCCATCTACCCCAGTATCCCACCCCCTCCCTGCCCCCCGATCAGCCCCACAGGCCCATCTACCCCGGTATCCCGCCCCCTCCCTGCCCCCCAATCAGCCCCACGGGCCCATCTACCTCAGCATCCCACGCCCTCCCTGCCCCCTAGACCAGAGCCACGGCGTTACCAGATTTGCCAGGTACTTTGGGGTTTGCTCATTTATTAGAGTTACTCTTCGGGGGGGGCGGGGGGAGAGGGAGGTCGGGCACTTCTATTAATGTGCCGCTTGTGTTCTCACAGGGAGACCTACTTCTCCCTGCTGCAAGTCCCCTCCCAATGGAGCCACCCTGCAGGACCTCGGTTCCCCTGGGCTGGGTTCCTCCAGCCCCAGAACCCCCCCCCCCACACACACACACACACTCTCTCTCTCTGAGGACCGGGTTAATCAGCACTCCCAAGCTG
>NW_020684514.1:0-3200 GCF_002925995.2 Terrapene triunguis
AGCAAACGTTAGCACGCTGGGCTCGCCCACACCCTGGCAGGGAGGCCAGTATCACCCCCATTTTACAGATGGGGAAACTGAGGCACGGAGGGGTCAGGCTAACCCTTTCAGAACGGGCACCTGATTTCGGGTGCTTTGCTTAGGTGGCCCCTCGGGCCCGATCTTCCAGAGGCTTTGAGCACCTGCAATTCCCAGCGACTCCCACTGACGTCATGGCAGTTCAGCTCAGGTCGGGCTCCCGCGGGCTGAGGCACCCAGAATCAGCCGCCGCCTCCGAAAACTTCGCCCTTAGCGACTTATGCAAGGCCGCGTGGCAAGGCAGTGGCAGAGGTGGGACTAGAACACAGCTTCCCAACCCTCTTCAGCCTCTAGCCTTCTGCAGCCCTCTCCCACGCCCCACATCCATCCTGCATGAGCCAAGGTGACCCGAAGAGCTCCTCCCCCTTTGCAGAGCTCCTCCCTCTTTGCAGAATGTCAATGGTGGAGCCGGGAAGGGGACCCAGACGTCCTGACTCAGAGTCCCTTTCAGTGGGGCTGTATTTTAGAGGTTGCAGGGCAGAATTTCCCCTCCTCTTGTGCCTAGGGGGCTGTATTCTGTGTTAGAGGCATCTCAATTGCTGTGCGAGTGTTGCATGCATAACCCGTGGCCTTATTTATGAGCTCTACCCTGTGTGGGCCCCTGCCCATGCCGCCTGACAGCCTGAACTCCTGGCTCCAAGATGGGGAGGGAGGGGCGGTTGGTTGCATTTTATTTGAAATCCTCCACAGCTTGGAGATCACACAGTTAAAAACAGACAAACTGGCGGCAAACCAAATAAACCCCAGCGGCAGCCCTACTCCCCCAGCTGCCAAGTCACTCCCGCTTGGATTTCCAAATGGAAGCCCTTAGGGTGAGCCAGGGGACCATGCCAGGTTCATCCCCTAGATCTCTCCCTGCGTCACCCAGGGAACCAGTCACCTATGGAGCCCTGGCTGAGGGGCTTCTATGTGGTCCTGGGGAGTAGGACATTGGACACAGCCTCCCCTCTCCATTCTCTACTCTTCCCAGAAGAGACTGGCTGGAACTCAGTCCCCTCATGAAAGCAGAGAGGAGCACCTGGGTTTAAGTGATTTGCCCAAGGTCACACACGGAGTCTGTGGCAGAACTGGGAACACAGCCCAGCTCTCCTGGATCCAGCCTCTGCCTTTCCCCATGGTACTAAGTGCACAGGCTTGAGGGACAGGGTTTCCTCCTAAGTACCTTTATTATTTATGCCATGTTTGCACCCAGAAGTTCCAGTCATAGAATCATAGAATATCAGGGTTGGAAGGGACCTCAGGAGGTCATCTAGTCCAACAACCTGCTCAAAGCAGGACCAATCCCCAGACAGATTTTTGCCCCAGATCCCTAAATGGCCCCCTCAAGGATTGAATTCACAACCCTGGGTTTAGCAGGCCAATGCTCAAACCACTGAGCTATTCCTCCCCTCGACCAGAGCCTGATTGTGCTTGGTGCTGTACAAACCACAAAACAAAACAACCATCCCCTGCCCTGAAGAATTTAGCACTGCTGGGGTGCCGACATAAAATGAGGAATAAACCAACCTGCCTCCCTCAGAGAGGGAGAGCATGATGGCCACGGGCAGCCCCTCATTCAAGTCTTTCAGCAGCTCCACAGGAAGCAAATCCAGAATCGTGAGCTCCGAAAGAGGAAACAATAAACCAGGCACCAGGCTGCTCCTGACATGCAGCAACCCACGGCAGGCAATTCCAAAGGGCGGCTCATCCTCCCTGCACAGATTCAGCCGAAATGCATCAGCTTCCAAGAACTGCGCTGGGCTAACATATTTGCTCTCCCCCTCTCTCGCTGGCAGAACGATGAGCAGATGTGCCTGTTATCACGCTTTCCTAGAAAAGCCGGTGAGAGGCTCTAACCCTCCTGCAGAGGCTCAGGGTTTGCAAGGGGAAAAGCTATTAAAACGCCACACATGCTAGGCTTGGAGACACACACACACACAAGCCCCACGAGGTTGTGAATCCACGTTAGCACTGTTTGTTTGTTTAAAAGGAAACAGGAGAATGTTGGTTGTTTTACAGGCACTTGTTCCTAGCCCCAGTTGAGGAAAGCAGCAGGGTTTGAGGTAGGGACCATCTAAGCTACTGCTCCCAATTTTTTTTTTTTTTTAATAGAACGACCCAGCTGCAAAAACGCATGGACTCTTACCCCAAAGGCAGTAATTATGCCCACACATCTTGGCCTAGAGGTTACTGACCAGGAAGTTCAGCCCTGTGCAGGGTACATGAGCACTTAGTCTTTGTGCTGGCCCTTTGCACAGGGGTGAATTTCATCCTGCCTTGGGAACATGGTAGATTCCACACACAACATGAGTAATACACCACCACCCCCTCATCCCCGCCCGCCCCCCCTCACTCCCACATGAATAGGAATCACAGCTCAGTCATGATTCTAAGCAGGGCTACAAAACTGTCAGGGTTGTAATGCAGGACTTGTGGAGAAGGGGCTGACGGGGTCTGTGGAACTGGGTGAGCCAGTCCTCCTACCTCCCAAGGACATTGCACCATGTGTGGGAGAAGCCACCCACCATCCTCCTTGTGGGAGGAACAGCCAAGGCCTTATGGGAGTGGGGAAGGTTTTCTCCGGATGCACCAGTATAAATCTGGCTGTGCGCTGTGGACAGCCCAAGGACTGCTTCTGGGAAGGGGAGCCTGTGTTAGCTGCAGCAGTTGAGCTTGGTTTTACTTGGGCCTCATGCAACTAGCAAAACACTGGAACAAAGAACCACATGCTGCTAGAGAAAGGAGCCTGCCTGTTTCACTCGGACATCTCCAGAGAAGCCAGCCAAACAATCCTGTCCTAGGTGAGCTTTTTAAACTCCCAGTGGAGCAATTGCTGGGGTGTAAAGAGCATCATAGGGTGAGCTTCAGTGTGTTTTAGCCCGAGCTGCTTCCACCATAGAGATGCCTGGAGATCTAGTCCCGCCCTGGGGAAACCCAGGTGAAGATTTTCCCATAGTGACCAGTGATTCTGGGTGCACAGCTGGAGACACCTTAAAAGGGGCCTGATTTCCAGGCAGCACCGAGCACCCACCCTATATCCGGCCCCTTTACGGTGTCTCAAGTTGGGCCCTAAAAAATCATCAGTTGCTTCTGGAAAAAAAAAAAAATCCCAGCCCCAGATGTACATCAGGACTTGGTTATAT
>NW_020684515.1:0-1118 GCF_002925995.2 Terrapene triunguis
CTGACACCTCTCTCGGGTCTGCGGTCTGTGGTCCATCGCCATGGCAATGCGTGGGCATCGGCCAGCTCAGGAGAGAGAGAATCAGCTAGAGAGCTAAGGTAGCCGGTTCGAATCCAGAGCAGGTCAGCCATAAGCTCAGGTCGTTATCAGCTCCTGGCAGGTTGGGGGCCTAAGTGACATGAGTTTGGTGGTTCTCAGCAGAGTTCCTACCAGACCCATGCTCGATAATCAGTACGAAACGGGCCCTGCCCCAAGGAGCTGATGAAATAAACAGACAAGACGGAGAGAAAGGATTATGATCCCCATTGTACTGGTGGAGAGCTGAGGCCAAATGAGTGGCCCGAAGTCACCCCGGGAGTCTGTGCGGAGCTAGGACTAGACTCGAGGTCTCCTGGGTCCCATCTGAGGCCGGGGAGCCTTAGCAGAAGTCAAGCACTGAATGGCCTTGTATGCTAACCCACCCTCCAACCACAGGAGGTGGTACCCCTAGGATGGGGGTGAAGCACGGGGGGGGAGGGGCCACGCTTGCCCTGTGCTGCGCATCCCATAACTGCGATTATATGATTTCACTCTGATAACCTGGCCCCTTTCACCAGCATCAAATAAATGCAGGTCTCCTGTGCGCCGGAGCCTTTTCTCTGCCCGCCGGGTCCCGCCAGCCCCTTCCTAGCTGCTTCCAGCAGGTACCAAGCCCTAGTGAGAGTATGGACCGTGGGCCTGCCTAGAGGAAGGGTCTGGACGCTATGGACCAGGGACACTGAAATCACAGCATGCAGCGAAGGGCCCCGCCGAGATGTGGCGAGTTACTGCGTGTCGCGGTTAAACGGGAGCTCCCGCAGCCGGAGGGACAGCTTCCCGACGAGGGGTGCTTGCAATTCGTCTGGCTAAAGCACCAGTGGAACAGGGCACGAGGCTGGATGAGCTAACGGGGCTTCCCGCTCCTCCAAAGACAGCGATTTGCTAAATACTCTATTATTAACAGCAGCCCTGGAGACTCAAATCCTGTCGCCAGGGAACAGCTCCATGTATGGCGCTGACTTCGCTTATAATTAGCAAACCCAACTGCCGAGGGACCCTACGTCTGTCAAAGCAGGATTTGTGCCAGTGGTTCCTTCTCC
>NW_020684516.1:0-1418 GCF_002925995.2 Terrapene triunguis
ATGGCCTGTTTAGCCAGGGCCAAGAGGAAGTTGACCAGGAGGTCCCGTGACTTTGTGGAGCCACGGATAGGGAGTGCATAAATGAGAAGGTGAGGGGAAAAGTGTAACCAAAAGCGCAACATAATGTCGGTGAGGAACCGGTGTAGGGGCTGCAACCTGGCACATTCTAAGTAAACGTGAGCCAGGGTCTCCCTCACACTGCAGAAAGGACAGGTGTCAGGGACAGGGGTAAACCACGCCAAGTACACGCCCGTGCTCATGGCCCCATGAAGGAGCCGCCAACTGACATCCCCGGCGGGCCTCGGGACCAGGGTGGAATAGAGGCTGGCCCACCGGGGCTTCTCACCCTCGACAGGTGGCAGGAGGTCCCGCCACTTTGTATCGGGGCGGGACACGAGGGTGAGGAAGTGAAGAGTGTGGAGCACGAGTGTGTATAGATGTTTCCTTGGCGCGGTCAGGAAATGAACCGGCTGCAAGTTGTGCAGCCGGCTCACGGAGAAGGGGCGGGGAGGCCGGTTGGGTCCACGGGGCAGGGGCCCAATAAAAGGGTCCGGAGGACCAGGGATGGAGGGTGGGCGGGGCGTGCCCTCGCGCAGGACCTGGTCGAGGTAGATCTGAGCAGTGGGCGGCAAAGTGGCCCTCACCTCCTGAAGTACGCGCCGGGGAGTACAAGGCCTGGAGAGCCCCATGCGCTGAGTGAACGTCAGGGGATCCAGCCAGACTCCCCGGCTGTAGTCCAGGAGGTCTCCGACTCTCGTGACTTCTGCCAAGACCAACCTCTGGCGCACCGCGGGGGACTCCACCACCTGCACACGAAGCTGAGGATTGTGTAGCAGGGGTTCCGCGAGGAGATCTGCCCCCCCGGTGGCCGCCACGGACCTGGTCACTGAGAACAGCTTCCAGGTCTGGAGGAGGTCCTGGTAGAAGACTGGCAGCCCGGAGAGGTCTCACGGAAGACCTCTCGGATCGAGATAAAAGAGGTGCCGGTCATATCGGAGCCCTCAGAAGCGGCACAGGAAGGCGTGCGCCAGTACACTCCACGCCGGACTACCTGCACCATAAAGGAGCCTCTGCAGGGCCTGGAGGCGGAAGACATGGACCTGAGTGTGGAGGCACTTCAGGCCCTGCCCTCCCTCCTCCAGGGACAGATGGAGGATCCCCACAGCGACCCAGTGCAGTCCTGACCAAAAGAACTCCAGAATCGCCCTCCGGAGGTTGGCCAGGAAGTCCAGGGCCGGGACCAGGGTATTGAGACGGTACCAGAGCATGGACAGGACTAGTTGATTGAGTACCAGTGCCCTCCCGCGAAGGGAGAGGCACCGGAGTAGTCCTGTCCATTTTCGGAGCCGCTCCGTCACCCTGCCCTATAACCCTTGCCAGTTCTCCGGCAGAGATGGATGCGTGGCAGAAAGGTAAAT
>NW_020684517.1:0-2110 GCF_002925995.2 Terrapene triunguis
GGGGGGGGGGGAAGGGAATTAGTTGGGTTTGTGCTGCATGTTAACCCTGAAACCGCAGCCCCTCCTTTTACATCGCAAACCCATTTTAAATGGCCAACCCAATGGGTCCTTGGTATGGTTAATGATAGCAGTACTCTTTGAAACCATCCCCAGATGTTAAGAAGGTTAAAAATGCCAAAAGACTGTGTCTTACCATGGCTGCCTGCAAGCTGAAATCTGTGACCTGGCACTGCGTGAGTGATCTCTCACACCAAACAGGCAGGCCCTCCATATAAGAGGAAAAATGCGACCTTGTAACGAAAGCACATCTGCTGTGTAATGTGAACAGCAAAATGTAACATAAAAGAGTGTACCCATTGTTCTCTAAAATGTGTCTTTTTTAACCACCTCTCCCTTCTCATCCACCAGCTGTACATGTCTCTCCTTTGCAGAGGCTAGTGAATATTCGAAAACGTAAGCGAAGGACACGTGACGAAATGTTTACAGAACTACAGACTGCCTCCCACGCTCACAGAGCACAGCAGAATGCGTGGAGGCAGTCAATGACTGATTATCGAAAAGCCCAATATGAGCGAGAGGAGAGGTGGCGGGCTGAATCGCGGGCTGAGGAGGAGAGGTGGCGGGCTGAATCGCGGGAGGAACAGAGGAAGTTGCGGGCTGAAGATGAGAGGTGGCGTCAGCTTGCACACAGAAAGCAAGAGTCCATGCTCCGTCTGCTGGAGCATCAAACTGATATGCTACAGCGTATGGTTGAGCTGCAGGAAAGGCAGCAGGAGCACAGACCGCCGCTACAGCCCCTGTGTAACCAACAGCCCTCCTCCCCAATGCTACAGCGTACGGTTGAGCTGCAGGAAAGCCAGCAGGAGCAGAGACCGCCGCTACAGCCCCTGTGTAACCAACAGCCATCCTCCCCAAGTCCCATTGCCTCCTCACCCAGATGCCCAAGAACACGGTGGGGGGGCCTTCGGCCACCCACTCACTCCCTAGATGATTTCCATAGCAATAAGTTTTAAAGTTTTCAATTGGAGTGTGTCCTTTTCCTTTCCTCTTCCCCCACCCATCCCGGGCTACCTTTCCAATTATCCCCCTAGTTGTGTGATGAAGTAACAAAGAATGCATGAATGTGAAGTAACAATGACTTTATTGCTTCTGCAAGTGGTGCTTGAAGGGGGGAGGGTAGTAGGGGAGGGTGGGGTTGTAGGTTTACAGGGAAGTAGAGTTAACCAGGTGGGGGGGGGGGCGGAGATTTCATCAAGGAGAAACAAACAGAAGTTTCAAACCGTAGCCTGGCCAGTCACAAAACTGGTTTTCAAAGCTTCTCTGATGCGCACCGCGCCATGCTGTGCTCCTCTAACCGCCCAGGTGTCTGGCTGCGCGTAATCAGCGGCCAGGCGATTTGCCTCTACCTCCCACCCAGCCATAAATGTCTCCCCCTTACTCTCACAGAGATTGTGGAGCGCACAGCAAGCAGCAATAACAATGGGGATATTCTTTTCGCTAAGGTCTAACCGAGTCAGTAAGCTGCGCCAGCGCGCTTTTAAACGCCCAAATGCACATTCCACCACCATTCGGCACTTGCTCAGCCTGTAGTTGAACAGGTCCTGACTCCTGTCCAGGCTGCCTGTGTATGGCTTCATGAGCCATGGCATTAAGGGGTAGGCTGGGTCCCCAAGGATCACGATAGGCATTTCAACATCCCCAACGGTTATTTTCTGGTCCGGGAAGAAAGTCCCTTCCTCCAGCTTTCTCAACAGAGCAGAGTGCCTGAAGACGCGAGCATCATGTACCCTTCCCGGCCAGCCCACGTTGATGTCAGTGAAACGTCCCTTGTGATCCACCAGGGCTTGCAGCAGCATTGAAAAGTACCCCTTGCGGTTTATGTACTCGGTGGCTTGGTGCTCCGGTGCCAAGATAGGGATATGGGTTCCGTCTATCGCCCCACCACAGTTTGGGAATCCCATTGCAGCAAAGCCATCCACTATGGTCTGCACGTTTCCCAGAGTCACTACCCTTGATATCACCAGGTCTCTCATTGCCCTGGCAACTTGGATCACAGCAGCCCTCACAGTAGATTTGCCCACTCCAAATTGATTCCCGACTGACCGGTAGC
>NW_020684518.1:0-1294 GCF_002925995.2 Terrapene triunguis
CCGCTGTGGATCGGTATCTCGGCGGTCTCCCCTTCTACCGAGCGGATGGTGGTGCTGCAGCCCTCATATAGTTCCCGTATCAGGTGGAGAAAGGCCTCCGGCATCCCGAACTCCTGTAGTGTGTCGAAGATGTGGTGGTGGGGGATGGACCCGAAGGCGTCGGCCAGGTCGAGCCACGCTATCGCGCACTGCTTCCGCGTTCTCCTGGGCGTCTGGATGATGGTCTGGAGCAGGAAGTTGTGCTCGTAGCACCCCTCCGACGGCATGAAGCCCTTCTGGGCGGGGCTGATGGCTCCCCCGGTCGTCGCCCACTCCGTGATCCTGGCTGCCAGGCAGCTGGCGTACAGTTTGTACATGGTGGAGCAGAGGGAGATGGGTCTCCAGTTGCTGGGGTCGTTTCGCTCGCCCTTCTTGTGGATCAGGACAGTCATGGCCTTCTTCCAGGAGGTGGGAGATCGGCCAAATCGCTTGCACAAGTTGAAGATGCTGGAGAGCACGAGGCAGCCGGGGTCCCGCTTCATTAGGAGGCCGTAGGGGATGCCGTCTTTTCCGGGTGCAGTGTTCTTGGTTCTGGAGAGCCTGGCCGTCACCTCTTTAGGGGTGAAGTCGGCCTCCAGGTCGTCGCCATCGGTAATGCGGGGCAGGGGGCGGAGGCACTCCGGGCGCTGCGCGTCGTTCCTGGGCACGCCGGCGAACACTCATCAGGAGTGGCAGAGTGGTGACTGGGGCACTGGCCGTGGGGCTTGGAGAGCCCCCTGACCTGCCGCTGACCTGCTGGGTGAGCTCGCATGTCCCTTCTGTGAGTCCTCCAGGTGGCCACTGGCTGTGTGTCTGTGCAGAGCCCCGACCTATCACAGGGGCTTCTTTGGCCCCCATCCCCGCAGCACCTGGACCCCTCCCCCATCTTCAACTGAGTCCCCGTGGGGCATATGGAGCCTCTGGCATGGGGGGAAAGGGAAGAATGCAGAACCCCCTGGCATGGAAGGGAGGGGAAGTGGGGGACACATAAGGCCCTTGGCATGGTGGGGAGGGAGCCTCTGGGATGTGTAATGAGCTTGAGTAATGTGTGACCTCCCTTCCTCCCCTCCCCCCCGGTGTATTGATCCTCACCCTGCCTGTGAGGGAGGGAGTGCCATTATACCTAATGCATGGAGGGGAAACTGAGGTACCAAGCGAGTGGGGGGCACTGGGATGGACTCACCTGTTGGGTGAAGAGTGGGCGGCAGCTTTCACCCATCTCTGCTTTTCCCCCAGTACATCCTTTCGGGGTTCATTTGTGTGGAAGCTGCCAAGA
>NW_020684519.1:0-760 GCF_002925995.2 Terrapene triunguis
GAAGAGGAAGCACAGCTGCAGTGAGCAAGATACACATTGAGCAGCCGCTGATCTCAGCTGGTGCCAGGGCTGGGGAGCCCTTCGAAGCAGGCCAGGGGAGCCAGCAGCCAGCCAGTGGTGTGGCTCCTCCGGCAGGTCCCAGGAAGAGCAGATGGACTTATAGGTTGTCTAGCAGTGAAGTTATTCAGAGAGCCAGCCAGCAGCTGTCCCCGCTGCTCCGGTCCCTGACAAGCCGAGGCAATAGGGAAACCCGGTTCCTATTCCTTGCTCTGCACCTGACTCACTGGGAGACCTTGGGCAAGTTACCTCACCTGCCTGTGCCTCAGTTTCCCCCATCTATTTACCATTCTGAGGAACTAGGAGGGGGATCAGGGTGGATCAGGGCTTTGGTAAAGGCCTACAGAGCCTTTCACCTCAAGGCAGATGGGTAAAAGCCAACCAAAGTTGCCACGTCTCACGAAATAAATATGCGACCCTGCCTTTCAAAAACAAGCCCAACCGCCCCAAAACTATTGAGCTCCCCCTGGGGTGGCCAGCTGTCCCCGGGTTCCTGGTTCCAACCTCCCCCCCGGCCAGCATCCCCGTTGTTCTCCTCCTCCGACAGCCCTGAACCCCCGCCCTCTCGGGAACCCTGGGGGAGGGGCAGGGAGGTGAGTTGAGGAAGGGCGGGAAGGAGGGGGAGGAAGGATGGGGGTGGAGGGGAGAGGTGGTTGGAGGGGAAGGAGGGGGAGGGAGGATGGGGGTGGAGGGGAGAGGTGGT
>NW_020684519.1:770-1781 GCF_002925995.2 Terrapene triunguis
AGGGCGTGGAGGGGAGACATGGGTGGATGGGGGAAGGAGGCGTGAGGGAAGAGAAAGACAGCGCTCTGTTGGAAGCGCCTGGCCATAGGTGCTGGATCAATTGTCT
Source organism: Terrapene triunguis (assembly GCF_002925995.2). Taxonomy (NCBI): domain Eukaryota; kingdom Metazoa; phylum Chordata; order Testudines; family Emydidae; genus Terrapene; species Terrapene triunguis. The sequence goes on from NW_020684519.1 coordinate 877, forward strand.
GCAGATGGCTGTGTTTTACCTGTAAGTCTCCCTGTATACATGTGTGCTGGCAAGTGGGCAATGAAGTCTTGCAGTGACATGTGATCATGTCACCTGAACTGGAATCCATCTTTAACCTGGTGTCTTTCCATTGAGAAGGAGGGGTGGGAACCCAGAGAGGGACAAAGGATTCCCGCCTTATGCAAAAGATATATAAATGGGTGGAACAGAACAAAGGGCGGGGAGGAGCCATCATAAGGAATCCCCTAGCTACCACCTGAGCTGGAACACGGGCTGTACCAGGGGAAAGGATTGTGCCCAGACTAGGAAGGCATCCAGTCTGTGAAAGAAACTTATGGAAACATCTCTGAGGGTGAGATTTTATCCGTATTCAGTTTTATTACTGTATTAGGCTTAGATTTGCATGTTTTATTTTATTTTACTTGGTAATTCACTTTGTTCTGTCTGCTATTACTTGGAACCACTTAAATCCTACTTTCTTAATAAAATCACGTTTTACTTATTAATTAACTCAGAGTATGTATTAATACCTGGGGGGGGGCAAACAGCTGTGCATATCTCTTTATCAGTGTTATAGAGGGCGAACAATTTATGAGTTTACCCTGTATAAGCTTTATACAGGGTAAAACGGATTTATATGGGGTTTGGACCCCATTGGGAGTTGGGCGCCTGAGTGTTAAAGACAGGAGCACTTCTGTAAGTTGCTCTCAGTTAAGTCTCCAGCTTTGGGGCACGTGGTTCAGACCCTGGCTGTCTGCAAGACAGGGTGCTGGGGTCCCGAGCTGGCAGGGAAGCAGGGGCAGAAGTAGTCTTGGCACATCAGTTGGCAGTTCCCAAGGGGGTTTCTGTGATCCAACCCGTCACACTGGCCATCAAGAAAAGTTCATCTGTCTTATTGGTAGCGG
>NW_020684520.1:0-9960 GCF_002925995.2 Terrapene triunguis
AAGGTGTATGATAAGCTGCGAGGTGTTGAGAACGGCCACAAGTGCAGCGATGGTTGCAGCGTGATCCATGATCGCAGTGCTGTGGCGTCCGCGCTCTCACTGACCAGAAAAGTGCGCGAACTGATTTCCCGCCGGCGCTTTCATGGAGGGAGGGAGGGCGTTAGTGACGGACGGATAACGACACAATTTTTTTACCCAGAAGGCATTGGCGGCTCGACCCAGAATTCCGATGGGCAGCGGGGACTGCGGGAACTGTGGGATAGCTGCCCACAGTGCACCGCTTCCAATATCGACGCTCGCCCCGTTAGTGTGGACTCACAAAGTCGAATTACTGTCCTTAGTGTGGACACACACGTTCGACTTTGCAATATCGATTACACATATTCGATTTAAGTAAAATCGAACTACCCTCGTAGTGTAGACATACCCTTAGTAACTTGAATATAGGTGGACATGGCACCCCGCTATGCTCGGACAGGAGAATTCATTCAGGCCCATTCCAGTGCTCAAAAATCCAGATGCTCTGCACGAGAGAAATACCCCTGATGAGCCAGAGGAGCAGGCAGAGAGTTCAACTGTGGGAATCCAAGTGTCCTCCAGCCAGGGCAGTCCTGGGAAGTCTGACTCAGCCTGGAACATTCGATTTCAATTCCATCGGGGAGAGACTGGGAGGAAATGAACCGAGATGGAGAGAACAAATCCAATGCAAACATGAATCCAGTCTCTACCCTGCCTACAGGGCCCCCCTTGTTCCAGGGCAGCTTCGGGGGGAAGGCCAGGCCTCTGTCCCCACATCAGGCCCCCAGCTACATTCTCTCCACAGGAATATTGTGTGTGTATTGGTTTTACTGAGCTTGTTCCCCTGAAGCGACCCCAGTGACTGTGATGCGTTGGCAGGTTTCTCAGTGGCAGCGGAAGTGGAGCCCCGGAGTTCACACCTCACAGGAGCAGGGAACTCACAACCTCCAGCTAGTTCAACAGATTCACCTTGAGAGGATGGCGAAGGCTCAGGCTCCCTCTTCCAGCCTTTCCTCTGCATCCCACCCAGCAAACAGCCATTTCCCTCTTGGCGTGACGGAGACACCGTGGAAGTCAGGACTCCTGGGTTCTGTCATCCTGCCACACATTCTCTGTGTGACCCTGGCCAATTCATGTCTCCCTCTGCCTCAGTTTACCAAATTGTATAATGGGGATATGTTCATAGTGACTTTCCTTTGCTAGGTGTTTTCAAGATCCTTCAATGAAAGGTGCTGCACAGGATGATGATAGTTACTGACAGGGTGGATTTGATTTAAATCATGATTTAAACCACAGTTTAAACCACTAGTCAGGAAGACTCGATTTAATCATGGATTTCTACATGAAAGTGCATTCCTGTTGGTTGTTACAACCTTAATACACATTCTTCACAACTCAGAGATAGATGTAGGTTTCATTTTTAGAAGGTACAAACTATACATTTTTAAACAGTGATTTATTTTGAAAACTTTTCAGATTAGTTTTACAGCTATGTCAGCAAATGAATGATTGTTTGGTTATTTCATTTACCAAAGGTAATTGAAGCAGATATTTATGAAGTCATTGGGAAGTGAACTATCACCAGTTCAACAGGTTAATTATTAGTATTTGGAGGATTTTCTTGCCATGCTGTATTAGGAGGGAAACATCACTAGACAGATACTTAAATTGTTTTATTTAACTAAAACAACAACGTTAAGTATTCTGCATATTTTCTTCAACAGCAAACATATAATATTTTAACAAAACAAGCATATGTCCCTCGCTTCTCACATTTATCTCCTGACTTCTTCTCCTTGTCCAGATCTATTCCACCCCCAACAATCTTCTATTCATTGAACTTTTTGAAACTTTGCACTTTTAGAGAGAGGCAAGGGATTGACTCTGTGTACACAAATTTGCAGAGGGACAATAGAATTGAGGTCTGTTATTTCTCATCTCTATATACCATCCCTTTTGGTAGATAGAAAGATTAACCTAAATAATCTATACAGAACCCTGTGAAACCCCATAAGATTGGGTCCCTAATCCATGAACTATTGGAACTCATTTACAAAAGTTTTCTTAAACATTGCATGCATATATTGTCTCATACTATAGAATTAGAATTTATAATCCCTATTCCATGATGAGATATCTTTGAGCTATAATGTATCTTAACTAAAACTATCTTTACATAAGTTTTTTCCTCAAAAAACATTTTACGAAAAAATCTGATTTAAATAAAAAAATCCATTTATTTTTATTTTTAAAAATAATAATTCATTTGTATCCACCCTGGTTACTGATGAGAATTACTGATCTCTGTTCCCTTAGTGACAGTCCCGTGTGCCTGCACAAAGTGTTTTTGTCTCCCCGGAGTGATCTCCCTCCAGATCTGTCTTCTACTATCTACGCAGCCATCCTGGGCATTTACAGGGTATCAGACCCTATGTGGATCTAGTCATTATCCCTAATTTTCTTAGTAATCAACTATAATTTTTAAATATACACAAATACACAGAGCAGCCAATTGCTTTCTGCCTCGGCACAGAGTTCTCATCTCCCTCTGGGAAGGTCCCTTCATTACGGTTTACTTCTAAATCTGGATAAATAGCACAGAAGTGCAGACAGGCTTGTCTCCAGCCTGTTTACATTCACATGCCGCTTCTCCACTAGAGGCTGAACAAACCCCCCAGGGATTGCACAGAGCTATATTATAAATGGTGCACGCTCCTGCATCGGCTCTCGGCGTGGGATGTTGCTGCAGATGCTGGGGTGAGAGAGGCGTTGGACACGGCTACCTGAGGGGGATTCCCAGGTAAGAAGCTTCCATCTCAGAATTCACAGGTACCCATCTCTTGCTGAGGAGCTCGCCTGCTCGACAAACCCAGTGCAACATGGGTGTGCTGAGTAAGTCTGTGTGTGTATTTGCTCTGCACAGACATTAAACATCCCAGGGCCCTTGCCACAGGTGATGAGTTTGCTCCAGTATCACTGGCCAAATTTGTCCCTCTTTTCTTTGTCCCCCTCCCCTGGCTGATGGCCTCCAGTCCCAAGGCAGCTGCATTTCAGTGCTACAGTGGATTTTTCAGGATGAAGGGTTTAGTAGATGTACAATAGAGGGCCAAATTCTGAAACTGGGGCATGTAGTTTGCTCAGACCTCATAGAGGCAAAACTCCCCTTGGAGTAAGAATTGAGTAAACACCTCAGGAGCTGGTGGTGCGTCAATGCACAGACATTATCCCTCCCTGCTCTTGCATCTAGAGCTCTGCTGTTAACTGTGGGGGGGGGGGGAAGCTATTATCTGGCTTTTATCTCCTGGAAAACATGGAGGTGCTAGGGGTCCTCACTGGAACAACTATAAGAATTTTTCAACATGGGCAAAACATCTTTTCTCCTAGTTTCATTTGAGAAGTCGGCTGAACTGTTATGCCTGAAACTTTCAAACAACAATTCAGCCAGAAGCAGACACCCGACATGGGAAATTTCAGTTCAAATGGTTGAAGTCTGGCAAACTTATCAGCAACTGAAAACCAGGTCTTCTAATCGAAGGTGTCAGACAGCCTTAACTAATGGTGGTGCCACCAGCAGCACCTACAATGGCCCATCCGTTTCTGAATCCCATTCAGCTAAACTCTTTGCTCCAGTAACATCTGTGGCAAGGTGTTCCAGAGGCCAAATATAGATTATGTTAACAATTTTCTGTTATCACTGTTATATGTTCAAATTTTCAATGTAATTGAATGTTCCCTTGTTCGTGTTTTATGAAACACAGTGAATACAAATGCCTGAACAACTTTCTTTATCAATAGATTCATAGGGTGTAAGGCCACAAGTGACCATTAGATCATCCAGTCTGAATTCCAGTATAACACAGGCCATTATATTTCACCCAGTTACCCCAGTATTCAGCCCCATGACTTGTCTGTGACTAAGGCCTGGTCCACACTGAGATTTTACATCTTAGAATCATAGAGCCACAGGGTTAGAAGGGACCACAAGGGCCATATAGTCTAACCTATGCCAAGATGCAGGATTTGTTGTGTCTAAACCATCCCATACAGATGGCTATCCAGCCTCCTTTGGAAAATCTTCAGCAAAAGGGCTTCTATGACCTCTCAAGGTCTCTGTTCCATTGTCCTCCTGTTCTTACAGTTAGGAAGTTTTTACTGAAATTTCATCTAAATCTGCTCTGCTGTAGTTTGAACCCATTGCTCTTCTCCTGTCCTCTGTGGCAAGAGAGAACAACTTTTCCCCACCTTTTTTTTATTGCAGCTTTTCATGTATTTGAAGACCGCTACCATGTCCCCACTTAATCTCCTCTTTTCCAAACTAAACATACCCAGTTCCTTCAGCCTTTGTCATATGGCTTCCCTCCCATCCCTTTGATCATGGTTGCTGCTTGCCTCTGGATCCTTTCCAGTTTCTCTACATCCTTCCTATACATTGATGACCAAAATTGGACTTGGTACTCAAGCTGAGGCCGAACCAGCGATGCGTAGATGAATACTATCACCTCCCATGACAGCATGCTATGCAACCGAAAATTGCATTTCCTTTTTTTTGCAATAGCCAAAAGAAAGGAAGCCCCTGAGAGATGTAGCTGTATCGCACTAACCCCAGTGTAGACAGCATGAGGTCGACAGAAGAATTCGTCCATCGACCTCGCTACCACCTCTCGGGGAGGTGGATTAACTACACTACCGGGAGTACCCCTTCTGTCAGTGAAAGTAGTCTTTACATTGAAGCACTACAGCAGCACCGCTGTAACGTTTTCAGTGCAGACAAGCCCTCAAGCAGATCGCCAAGCAAAGCATCCAGTCTGGCTCTGCAGACACACGGAGTTGGAAAATCAACCTTTTCCCTTCGCAGTTTGTTCTAAAGGTTAATCACTCTCAGTGATAAACGTTTGTCCCTTATTTCCAACTGGATTTTGTCTGGCTTCAGCTTCCAGTTATTGGGCCTTGCTCTGCCTTTCTCTGCTAGATTACAGAGCCCGTTATTACTCTTTAATATAAATAGAAAGTCTCTCACACTGTCTGGAATTTTTTCCAGCCTCGAATCATTTTTGTAGCTCTTTTGTGCACCCTCTCCAATTTTTCAACATGCTTTTTGAAATGTGGACCCTGGGCCTGGACACAGTCAGCTTCACCAATGCCATGTGGAGAGGTAAAATCTTTCCATTGCCCCAATTCATCCTTGCTTATTCATCCACGGATCACATCCGCCCTTTCGGTCACAGCATCACACTGGGAGCTCACGATGAGTTGAGTGTCCACAGTGACCCCTAAATCCTTTTCAGAGTCACTGTGTTCCCTAATACAGTGCCCTAATCCGTGGGTCGGGCCTGCATTCCCTGTTCCAAAATGATAACCAGGCATTCTTTATATGCATCGACTTTTGTTTTAAGTAATCCCATACCAGCATTTCCATTGATTCCTAATGCTGTCTTATGTTGTTTTTTTAAACGTTCCCTTTATTTCTTTAAATAGTTTTTGTTTAACACGAAATTGCCCTGTATTTGCCTTTTTTTGGGCTCTGCTGCTTCCTGGTTGTGTACTTCTGGTTCCGAATGAGATATGTGGATGAACGGTCAGTTTGAATAGCTGGTGTTCGTAATGCTAAGATTCTTCTGTAGATGCTCTTTCACATCCTCCTTGACTGCTAATGGACTGGAAAGTATTTCATCGTCTCATGTGATCTGCGTACCTCACACTGCTTCTTTCCGAATGCACAACAAAACTATTTCTTGAACACATCTACCTTGTCTGCAACATTAACAAGTTTCCTTTCTCCCTCTAGGAATTGGCCTAAACCTTTTCTAGGATTTCTTTTGTTCTTAATATTCTTAATAGCCTCATTTTTGTGATCCTTAACTCTGCCAAGCATGGATTTTTCCCTGATGTCTTTAACATCCCTTATCAATTTTCATCATTTCCAGTTTGTATTATTTTCTCTATTTTCCCTTTTCCCCATTTATTATATATTGCTTTTCTCTTCTAACTGCTGCCTTCACTTTCTAACCGCGTTTTTAGCCAAAGTTGTTCACTTTCTTGATTGTGGAATCGAGGCTTTTTAGATATCCAATAAACTCTTCTTTAAAAACTGCCAATTTTCATTCCCATTTCTCTCTAAATTATTCCTCCCAATCAGTTTTGCTGATAATTTGCTTCATCTTTGGGGAATTAGTCCTTTTGAAGCACTAAGTGTCTACAGGTATTACTGGTTGGGAACTGTTCTTCGTTTGTCCATTTGAATATAATCGCTTCCATTCTTTATATTGTTCTCCTCTATCATATGCCCTCTTATTTGTCTCTTCTCTTAACTAAACAGTCCCAGGCATCTCAATCTGTCTGCATATGGCATCCTCCCCCTGTCTCGAATATCCCCTTTATGCTGCTATATCCTTTATAGAAACTGGATCATGCCTGGCCTTTTCCCGGAGATGTGTTCCAGCTGGGACGCTTCCCCCAACACATGTTGACAAAGGTTTAGATTTTTTCTATTCTCACATTTTGAGCAACTGGGTGAATGGGGAACTCCCTGCAGCACAGACTCTCTAGCCTGGGTTTCATTGCATGAATGAACAATGACAGATAACCAGTATCCACACTAGCATTTCTGATGGAGTCTATTAAGGATTCATAGACTCCAAAGGGTAGGAATTATTGATGTATGGTGCACCATAAAACATGGAATTGGCATTAGTAGGGTCATTTGTTCATAATTCATTTCTCTGAATAATGAAAATGTCAATTTTCAGTGTGTGAAGAGTGAACAATCTGCTTCCCCCATGAAAATACCTCCAGTAGTGCATGTAGTGTCTCATATTAACATTGTCTCTCCATTCAGGCATTTGTACTGCAACCTTCACCCTTGACCTTGGTCACATACAGGAAGTCAGGGGAACGTACGGTACGTGCAGGAGACACCGTTCTGCCTCAGAGTTGGACACCTTCTACCCTACTCCATGTCAGATTCCAACACAACTGACTTCACTAACCCCTCCACCTTCATCTTGCTGGGCATTCCTGGCCTGGAGGCAGCCCATGTCTGGATATCCATCCCCTTCTGTGCCATGTATGTCACAGCCATCTTGGGGAATTTCACCATCCTGTTCATCGTGAAGACGGAGCTGAGCCTCCATGGGCCCATGTACTATTTCCTCTGCATGCTGGCCGTCACTGACCTGGTCCTGTCCACGTCCATCCTGCCCAAAATGCTGAGCATCTTTTGGTTCAATTCCAGGGAGATCAATTTCAGTGCCTGCCTCACCCAGATGTATTTGATTCACTGCTTCATAGTGATGGAGTCTGGGATCCTTGTGGCCATGGCTTTGGATCGCTACGTGGCCATCTGCGATCCCCTGAGACATTCTACCACCCTGACAAACCCCGTTGTGGCCAAGATTGGCTTGGCCGCGTTACTGCGCGGTGGCATGCTCGTATTGCCCTATGTCTTGCTGGCGAGGCAATGGCCATATTGCAGAACCAACATCATCCCCCACACACACTGTGAGCACATGGCTGTGGTGAAGCTGGCCTGTGCTGACATCCGTGTCAGTAGTTACTACGGCCTGTCTGTTGCAATCTTGGTGATCAGTATGGATGTGCTTTTTATCGCTGTGTCCTATATCCAAATCCTCAGGGCCATCTTCAGCCTCCCCACAAAGGACGCCCGGCTCAAGACTTTTGGGACTTGCATCTCCCACCTCTGTACCATCTTAGTCTTTTACATCTCAGCTCTCTTCTCCTCCCTCACATACCGGTTTGGCCAGAATGTGGCCCTGCACTTCCACGTTCTCATTGCCAACGTCTACTTCCTGGTGCCCTCCATGCTAAACCCCATAATCTACGGGGTGAGGACCAAACAGATCCGGGACAGGCTACTCCGGCTCTTTACTCATAAAGGGACCAAAAGTTTTCTTCTGGTGCTGTGGATCTTAGACTGAGCTCCATGCAGAGCTGGAAGGTGACATGGTGCTGGGCCCTACCGTTTCCTGACCTTACTGTGTGGTCTCAAAGTGACAGCTGGTAACTGGATTACTGAAGCCCTGACCTCTGCCCAATCTCTTCCCCCAAGACCCCACCTTTGTTCCACATGTTCCCTCAAGGCCCCACCCACTTCTGTGACACTTCCACCAAGGCAGTGCCCCCCGTCAGTCGCTCCTCTCCTCCCCTCTCCCCATCACTTGCTGGATCATCTCCACCTCCCTCTGCCATCAGCTGGGCTCCCTCTGCTCTGGGGCTGGAAGGGGGCTGCTGCAGCCTGACATGGAGCCTGCAAGTGAGTGCAGCGAGGACACAGCATTGGGGCTGACAGGCCAGTCAGGCGCGCAGAGGGAAGCCAGGAAGATGTATAAAGGCAGCTCAGGGTTGAGAGCAGGGTTCTGTGGCAGGCGGGTGAGATTGTGCATCATACAGTTTGTGGGCCCTAAAGCTCAGCTACAAAGTCCTGAGGGAAGAGACCATTGTGTGGCTTATTTCTTTAGCTTTCAGCTCCCTTTTGTTCCTCCCAACTGGGGCCTTGAAGCAGGCAGGGTCCCTGCAATGGGGATGGGCTGGGATCCCTTTGTCCTGAGCCAGGCCTCGGGAGCAGGCCAGGAATCAGTTTTGAAGCTAGGAGGACAACCTCTGAGAGATGTGGAAGGATAAGCCCCAGCTTTAGCTGGGAAGGCGGGATGCTGGGCAGAGGCCGGGGTGGCTGCGATAGCTGATAGGGAGGGAGATAAATGGCACACATGCCATTAGCCAGCTATTTACACACGTACATGGCACCATACCTGGAACTACAGGGCACCCATTGCCCCGGGTCTGAAGTTGAACTGTGAAGCTGAGTCAAACATACGCTCTGCATGACGCTTTTGATCACTACATCTAGAAGCTCTTTAGCTAGGCTGCCAGGCAGTGTTTGTGACAGGTTCCTCCCGGGGTTCCATCTGGAACTGGGGTACCACTCAGCCCCCTGACCCACCAGCCTGGGCTCCCTCTAACACTGTACTGCTGTGACAAGCTACAAAGACTTCCACCCTGCACTTTCACCAGCATTCACACAGGTAGGGACACACCCATGCCTATGCAGTTACATAGGAAAGCTTCTCCCAGCTCCTCAGGCACACCCCCTCCTCTGGAGTAAAAACCCAAATGTATACCATCTTGCGCTGCACGGGAAATCATACGGCGTAAGCTCATAACATTTGTCACCTCCTTCAATGTGGAGAGGAATATGCAACAGCGTTTTGGTCCTGAGTTTTGATACAGCAAACTAAGTTTATTAATGACAATATATAGATTTTAAGATATTTTAATGATAGCAAAGAGATCCAAGCAGATTATCTAGCAAATAAGCAAAAACTACAAACTAAGCTTAATATACTAAACAGATTGGATATGAATACTGTTGTCAGATGCTACCGGTGTGGTGCTCTGCTTTCTCCTATGTTGATATCACTCGGCTGCGTGCGTGTGTTCCCTCTGTGTGCTGCCCCAGCTCTGCGCAGATAGCTGACCCAGCAGACCCGAAGAGGACCCCCAATAACCACAGAGTCTAGTAAGATGCAAAGTCACGTTGACTAGGTTTATTGAGACCTTGGACACAATTGCAGTTCCCTGTAGGTTTCTTAGCCTAATTCAGGGCATACTACGAGAAAGTGCCTCTTGGCAAGGACCCGGCTCAGTGGCGGGACTTTCCACTGCCCCCGTGGCCGGACAAAGACACCACCCCAGGGATACATTCTTATACACAGGTACAAACAAGTTACACATCAGTCCTGATGTATTGAGGTGCAACCCCTCTATGTAGCAAGGTACAACCCCTCTACGTAGTGTGGAAGCAGAAAAAGAACTGTCAGAAAAGAACTGCAATGCATGACAGTTTGTTAGCAAGAGTCAGGCTAACTGTAGCCCTGATAATGCGAGATTTGTAGAAGCGAGGATTGTGTGAGGCGGGTGAGAAAGAAC
>NW_020684520.1:9970-10446 GCF_002925995.2 Terrapene triunguis
TGAGCAAAACAAGATATCAGAATGACCTATGTATAAACAAAATGCAGTTGTTGCTCATTATTGTCTGTAACAAAAGGTATAAATGCTTGCTGTAATTGTTTACTGTTGAGAGAGACCTGCTTAGCTCTCTCCCTCTGCACAATTGTGAGAGTTAATAAAGCATCTGACTTGCTGTACCCAAACAAAAAGTGAGAACTCAGTTTTTCTCCGACAGTAGTAAGGTGCCGCCTCTCACCTTGTACATGTTGGTTCGATTAAAACAACTCTATCCACTATTTTACCCTTTTGCCCCTGTCATTGGGATGGGTTGGCCTGTTCCATGTTATCTGTGGAATGTTCCAGTATAGTGTATGTTCTGATATCTGGTGTCCAGTACCTTTTAGGTATGTCTCTTTTTGCAGCATCAGCCCTTTCCTTGCCAGCTTCTGCGAGCAGGGCCTGCCTCTGACTCACAGCTTAACTTTGCTTTATGTTAG
>NW_020684521.1:0-1378 GCF_002925995.2 Terrapene triunguis
TCCTGGTGCCTCTCCCCAAGGAAACCTCAGACAAAGCATCTCCTCTTTGACAGGAGCAGCAACCTGCACACTAGCAGTTACAGCCATCTTTAGGTTCATAAATTCATAGTTTCAAAGGCTCTAAGGCCAGCCCTGATCATCTAGTCTGACCCCCTGCATAACTCAGGCCCTAGAACTTCCCCAGAAGAATTCCTGTTTCACCATGGTCCCATGTGTCTTCACCTTCAGCTGGGGGTAGAGTTCAGGGGTAGAGTGTTTGACTGCAGATCGATTGGTCCTTGGTTCACATCCTAGTACCCCCTTTGAAGTCTTTGTTAATAAGCAGCAGGTTTCACACAAACAAAAGGAAGTATTTTTTCAAACAACGCACAGTTAACCAGTGGAACTCTTTGCCGGAGGACGTTGTGAAGGCCAAGACTATAACAGAGTTCAAAAATGACCTCGATAAATTTATGCAGGAGAGGTCCATTAATGGCTATTAGCCAGGATGGGTAGGGATGGTGTCCCTAACCTCTGTTTGCGAGGAGCCGGAAATGAGCGACAGGAATGGATCACTTGATGATTCCCTGTTCATTCCCTCTGGGGCACTGGCTACTGTTGGAAGACAGGATACTGGGCTAGATGGACCTTTGGTTTGACCCAGTCTGGGCGGTCTTGTGTTGCTTATGTTCTTGGTTGTATGAACCAGTGCTGGCTATTAGAGGAGCAGATGGCTTCAAAAGACCAGTCTCTTGGATCTGTGAATCCTGGGCAAACTAATTCCCTTCCTTTAGAGAATGACAGAAAAACCCATTTCCTCCTTCTTTCTACTCCAGGCTTCGTTCCTTTTTCCAAAGACTCGCCTCTAGGGAGCACAGAGAGATCCACGTGCACAAAGTGTTCGTCCAACCTGCAGCAATCGAGGCATGCTCTGTCCTCAGCCAGCAAGAACAGGCCTTGCCAGAGAAGCCCCAGAGAAGCAAATGCTCATGGACCATCCTATCAGGCATGAAAAGACTCTGTGTCTGTAGCCAGTCTGACACCTCGATGGCAGATAACGATGAGAAGAGAACAGTTTCCTCACCAAGAAGGTGGACGCACTTGTCCCTGAAGAAGAAAGCAGCTGAAACCCAGGTGGAGTCAGAGGAGGTGAAGCTGCAGGAGAATACAGAAAAAGCCGAACTGGATCTTACAGGTGAGAATTCAATCCACATGGTTAGCGTGGAGCATGTGAGAAATACTCACACCAGTCACTCTGCAAGCCTTATACATCAGGCCTTCTCACAGGACAGTGATGGGAACCTGAGACTCTGGAATCCATTTAGTGCCGGATCCTCTTGGAGAGGGTGGCGGAGGTCCATCGTTGAGGTGGGGAGAGCTGACAGTGTCAGGTCACCCC
>NW_020684522.1:0-1085 GCF_002925995.2 Terrapene triunguis
ACACAGGCCAAGGTTTCCGCTCCCCGCAGACACTGTCCAAGTTACAAACCCGGTCTGTGCCGGGCAACACAGGTTTCAGGAAGGGGTGGCTTTCCCTGTCCAACCCCATGGAGGTCCTGAGCCCTGGAGCTGGGTTGGGTTGGGCGAGGAGGTCCCTATGTAACAGGTTCTCTCTCTCTCCCCTCACCCCACTCCTAGCTGGTGAAGGACAGGGCCAATCAGCTCCGCTTCCTCCACGCTGTGCCGAGTCTGTGTTTCTCGGCACAGCGGCAGGGGCGGGACACCCTGGAGCCCCACGTTTCCAAAGCGGCCCTTGTGGAGAGCATTGCGGTGAGTGGGACCCCATGCCCGGCCCCTGGGGCGAGGGAGCCAGACATGGGAGGAAGAGTTAGTGGGGCTGGAGGGGGAAGCAGAGGACAGGGGTTCCTGGGGCTGAGGGCTGGGGAGCAGGGAAGGGGATAATTTTGACACTGATCAGGACCTGGCAGTGGGGGAATTGTAAGCCCGGAGGGGAGGGGAGGGAGGAATTGGGTGGGAGACGGGGAAGGAAGTTTGATGGATGGGAGGAATGGGGGGGCCCAGCTGGTTGGGGGTGGGGCTGACACTGGCTGTTTCTGCAGAGCACTTTGGGCTCCTCCCTGGGAAGTGCCTGTGGGTCTGCGGGGCCAGAGTCTCACACGTGGTTTTGTTACGTTGGGGTCTCCCAGGAGCTGATTGAAAATCTCCCTGAGGTGTCAGAGCCGAGCTCCATCATTTCCAGCTCCATGGCCGCGGTTTACAATCTCAGGTACCAGGACCCTCCCGTCCAGCCGCCCTAACCCTGGTGCTGATCGGGCCCAGAGCCGGGAGTCACAGATCCTCCTCCGGCTAGATTACCCCCAGCTGTGGCTGTTCCCATCCCCCAGCAGAGGAGGCGGGAACGTCCCCTCTTTCCTGGCTGGGGGGGTTGATTTCACTCCAGGAACGTTACAGTGGCCCTAGGGAGGGGATCACTGCGGGGGAGGGGGTCATGTCCATGGCAGTTCCAACGCCACGCTAGTGCTGCAAAGTGTATGACAGGTTCCTCTCTCCTGCCAGCAAACTGA
>NW_020684523.1:0-1064 GCF_002925995.2 Terrapene triunguis
CCAGGCCCCACTCCCAGCAGGAGGGGACGTTAAAGCAGCCAGTGGGGCATTTCCATCGCCTCTGACCAATGCAGAGAAAAAGAGACTCACCGATGGTCAAACTCGGTCCCGTTGGCCCATTTCCAGCCCTGGCCCGTGTCCTTCCGGAGGCCGATCCAGTGGTCCAGTTTGCCTTCGTAGGGCAGCAGGGAACCCTTAGAAACCCAATAGACGCAATCAGCTGTGTTAGCCCCTGGCTCTGCTGCTCCCCACCTTGGGCAGTGGGGATTTCTAGAGGCCTCTTCCATGGTTATTGGGTGAAAGGATCAGATATGTATTAACCCTTCACCCTCCCCGTCCTCTTGGGGCTGTGGCACCTACTGGGTGAAGCAGGAATTGAGCTGCAAGGTCACTGTCCGCCCAGCAGCCCCTTCTCAGAGCACAGCAGGGCCAGGAGGGAGAGGGAGCTGCAGGGGGAGGGCAGACAGATCCGCCACCAGGGCAGGTAAGATGATGGGAAGAGGCCTAAAGCAGCCTCACCTCCAGCTGGATTCCCCCTGCCCCACCCATGAGGGAACCCTGGGGCTGGGCTGAGCTGGGGAGGGGGGCAGGTTCTCACCCCCTCCAGCCCCAGGCAGCCCATTGGCCTGGAGCTGACTGAGCCGGCCCAGCCCTGCACAGAGGAAGCAGGGCCGGCTCTAGGCACCAGCGCTCCAAGCATGTGCTTGGGGCGGCACTTTCCAAGGGGCGGCACTCCAGCCCCCCCCCGCTTTGGGCGCAAAAAGCCGGGAGCCGGCCCTGAACCAAGCTGTTCCCTGTCAGCTGAGGCTTTCAGGCTGAGCTGGAACTGACACTGCAGTTCTGGCTGCAGTCGCTAGATGGCGCTCATGGCAGCCTGAGTCGCACAGGCTGGACTGCAGTTCAGGCTGCCCGGCCGCTGGAGAGCCGGAGCATCATCCCCGGAGGCCCTCAATATAAGAGGAAAAATGCGACCTTGTAACGAAAGCACATGTGCTGTGTAATGTGAACAGCAAAATGTAACGTGAAAGAGTGTACCCATTGTTCTCTAAAATGTGTCTTTTTTA
>NW_020684524.1:0-2554 GCF_002925995.2 Terrapene triunguis
CCTGCCCTTACTTGGAATCATATTCTGCAGACTGTTATTTACAGGGGTTCAAAGGGGGCAAATCAGGGGGGGTGGAAATGGACTGGTCAGTGGGGTCAAGCAGCTGGAGGCATGGTTAGGAGAGGGGCTGAGGGGCAAAATCAGAGATGAGGAGAAAAGGAGCTGGGGTGAAACCCAGGGGTGAGGCGGTGCCAGAGGGTAAAACTCCAGCACAGGCAGAGGCAGAGGGGATAATAGTTACCACGATGGACTGAGACACCAGTGTTAGCAAAAATAGCGTGGGGGGGGGGGACAGAGGGGCTTTTTTATTTCCCCTCCCACAGACATTACCCCCGATCTTGTTGTGGTCACTTAGAACAAGGGCTAGGGTGTTCCCACTTTGGGGTACTCTCTCCACACTGGACTCTTCCCTGACCCACTGATCATTGCATATGCTTCAAGCAAATACAATTTATTAAAGAGCAATCAATTTAAAAAATAAGGAAAGATGGGAAAGGTTAAAGGAAAACACATAACCTCATTCTGTGGCACAGGGATATCACAAACAGCAGTCTCTGGAACATAAAGGAAGTTCACAGTCTCTCCCTCACATGTCCCAGGCCTCCTTCCCAGGTCCTGGCTGTGGTGCAGAGATGCCACAGGACAAACACTTGCTCTGGCAGTGGCCACATGCCCTCAGGAGCTAGATGGCAGGACCCTTCTTCCCAGCATTGGCCCCCATGTCGGGGTTACAATCCCCCAAATCTGGCCTGCAAGGCATCTTGACTGGTGGCATCTCCCTGTGCTTCTACCCTGGGTCCCCTCACTCTCCCAAGCTGCTCCCCGCACCCACCTCCAGCCACAGGCTGCCGCTGTTCTGCCTCCATGTCCCTGGGCTGCTTCTCTGCCTCTGGCTGTCGCAGCTTGGTTCCCCGGCTCTTCTTGGGCTCCTGCTCTCTCCTTAACTCGGCCCCACTCTGGCCCAGGTAGTTCCAGCTCACATGGAGGAAGGGACCCCCTGGCCTGCTAAATCCCTCATCAGACTGCCTGCCCTGTCAGTCAGGGTGACCTGGAGCTTTGGCATCACCGCCTTGCCCCTAGAGCTGAAAGCCAAGGAAGCTGAATGCCAAAGACTCGCCATGAAGGAGAAAGAAAGAGAGCAAAAACATTAATTGGACTGCTAGAAAAGCAGAACCAGAACCTTCCCCTGTCACTGATTCCCACCTTTCAAAAATCCACAAATGGAAACAATTGTGTCTTGCATCCAAAGTGACAGATGATGTTACAGAATATTTCACTACCTTTGAGAGGCTGTGTGTGATTCATGAGATTCCTGAGGACAAGAAAATCCCCACTTTGGTTGCAAAGTTAACTGGTAAAGTTCTGAATACATTCAAGGAAATGCCAATTCAGGATGCTTTAGATTACTATAAATTCAAATAAATGATTTTGAAATGATTTCAGATCACCCCTGAAACATATCGAGCAAATTTTAGGAATCTTAAGAGAAATGCTGGTATGAGTAACGGGGAATATGTAAACAGGATGAAAGATCTGATGGGGAAATGGTGAGGGTGTGATGTTATTGACATAAACTGGGACCATATAGATCATTGTTGCAACCAAGGTCATGTAGTGGCACCCAAATCTTGTATAAAGGGGTGTCTAAGACAAGGTTATGGTTTACTGGTTATGATTAGGCTGTCTATATGTGTGTATCAGTTTTGTAGTTGAAGTTATGAATATTGGCTCTATACTGTCTGTATGGCAAATTTATGCTATGCTTCTGGGTGACATCCCAGACAAGCTGGGATTAGCTCTGCCTAGCCTGCTTGATGGCCCATTAAGGACCATCAGCTATACAATGGACCCATTGAGAGAAAGCAAATATGCCTTCAGACTCAGCAAAGTATGCAGGGACTGGCCCATGTGACTACAGGCTCCATTTTGCTGTAATTTTCCACAGTAAGAACAAAGAGGTGTTCTTACACCTGGAAAAGACTATATAAGGCTGATGCCTCATCTCCATTTTGTCTTCAATCCTGCTTCTTACCTCTGGAAGGACTTTGCTACAAGCTGAAGCTTTGAACAAAGGACTGAATGACCCATCCCAGCGGGGGGTGTATTCCAGAGACTTAATTTGAACCTGCAGTTTATTCTATCATGGATACAAGCCTGAACCAAGAACTTTGCCATTACTGTATGTAATTGATTCCATTTAACCAATTCTAACTCTCATCTCTATCTTTTTTCTTTTATCAATAAACCTTTAGATTTTAGATTCTAAAGGATTGGCAACAGCGTGATTTGTGGGTAAGATCTGATTTGTGTATTGACCTGGGTCTGGGGCTTGGTCCTTTGGGATCAGGAGAACCTTTTTTCTTTTATTGGGGTATTGGTTTTCATAACCATTTGTCCCCATAACGAGTGGCACTGGTGGTGATACTGGGAAACTGGAGTGTCTAAGGGAATTGCTTGTGTGACTTGTGGTTAGCCAGTGGGGTGAGACCAAAGTCCTCTTTGTCTGGCTGGTTTGGTTTGCCTTAGAGGTGGAAAAACCCCAGCCTTGGGCTGT
>NW_020684525.1:0-4000 GCF_002925995.2 Terrapene triunguis
GGCTGGGAGTCCCGGCTGGCTGCCGAGTGGGGGGCAGGGCCCCTCCGGCTGCCCCAGGGGCCTGTCCAGGGGTACTTGCGGCAGGGAGCTCACGGGCCAGACCCAGGAAGCACCATAGTGGAGGCGGCTCCTTGCCCCGGACAGCGAGCCCTGCGGGGTGTCATGCCACCCTAGAGTCCTGGCTGGCTTCACACAGAGCAGTTCCACAGACCGGGCCTGGGACTCCATCACAACTGGTGGTAGCGGTGGGATGTGCGCCCTGTGGCCGGCTGGCTGCTGAGGGCTGTCAGGGAGCATCGGGGAGTCCTGGCCCTGCACCCACTGCCTGCGATTCCCCGGGACTCTCAGCCGGCCAGTGACACAGAGGGTTATTAGCCGACAGGAACACGGCCCAAGCCAGGGGTTGCCAGAACTGGGCCACTGACCAGAGCCTCCTTCAGCGCCTGGAGAGCCCCCTGGCACTCCTCGGTCCAGACCACCTTGTCTGGCTTCCCCTTCTTGCACAGCTCAGTGATGGGGGCGGCTATGGCACTAAAGTGGGGCACGAACCTTCGATAGTACCCCGCCATCCCAATAAAGGCTTGGACCTGCTTTTTGGTTTGGGGGGCGGGCCAGTCTCTGATCACCTCCACTTTGGCTGGTTCTGGCTTTAGGCAGCCGCTCCCCACCTGGTGACTAGGTAGGATACTTCAGCCATCCCCACCTTGCACTTCTCAGCTTTTACGGTCAGCCCAGCCTCCTGGAGTCGGTCCAGCACTTGTCTAACCTGGGACACATGGTCCTCCCAGGTCTGGCTAAAGACACAGATGTCGTCAATATACGCCATGGCAAAACTCTCCATCCCCCTCAGTAGCTGATCCACCAGGCGCTGGAAGGTGGCCGGCGCTCCCTTGAGGCCGAAAGGCAGGGTCAGGAACTCATAGAGCCCCAGAGGGGTGAGAAAGGCCGATTTCAGCCTGGCACCTGCATCCAGCGGCACTTGCCAATAGCCCTTTGTAAGATCCATGGTGGTCAGGTACCGAGCGCCTCCCAGCTTGTCTAGGAGCTCGTCAGGCCTGGGCATGGGGTAGGCATCGGCTACAGTGATGGCATTGAGCTTCCGATAGTCCACACAGAACCGGATCGACCCGTCCTTTTAGGGGACCAGCACCACCGGCGAGGCCCAAGGGCTGGAAGATGGCTGGACCACCCCCAAAGCCAGTATGTCCCCGACCTCTCTTTCCAGGTCCTGAGCAGTTTTCCCTGTGACTCGGAAGGGGGAGCATTTTATAGGCGGGTGTGATCCTGTCTGCACCCGGTGGACAGTCAGATTAGTGCATCCCGGCTGGTTGGAGAACAGCTGTCAGTACAGATGCAGCACCCCTCCGATCTCAGCTTGCTGGGCCGGGGTCAGCCGAACAGAGAGGGGAATTGCTTCCGGGGGGAGCCAGCTGCTGTTTAGGGTGACCAGATGTCCTGATTTTATAGGGACAGTCCGATTTTTGGGTCTTTTTCTTATATAGGCTCCTCTTACCCCCCACCCCCTGTCCTAATTTTTCACATTTGCTGTCTGGTTACCCTGCTCCTGGCCCAGGGAACAGATCTACTAAAGGGTCACCTCCCTGCTCCTCCCAATGTCCACACACGGCCAACACCACATTCCTCTGGGGGAGAGGGATCGCTCAGTGGTTTGAGCATTGGCCTGCTAAACCCAGGGTTGTAAGTTCAATCTTTAAGGGGGCCATTTAGGGAGCTGGGGCAAAAATCTGTCTGGGGATTGGTCCTGATCTGAGCAGGGGGTTGGACTAGATACCTCCTGAGGTCCCTTCTAACCCTGAGATTCTATAATATGGCTTCATCATATTCACATGGTACACCCAGTTAGTCAGCTCCACCACATAGTTTACTTCATTTAGTTGCTTGACAACTTTGAAGGGACCTTCCCAGGCAGCCTGGAGTTTGTTTTTCCTCACGGGGATGAGGACCATGTGATGAAGTGGGACTGTTCTTAATGTTTCCTCTGAATACTGTGTGGGTGCCTCAGTTTCCCCTATGCATTTCTTAAGTCTCTAGGTGGTGGGAAAAGGCCAGTGTGCATAAATCACTGATGCTCTGTCTCCCTGGCAACAAATGGTCGGGGCCCTTCCCTCCTGCAAGGGGATGCTGAAGGTGTTGGAGAACAAAGAGATCAGGTGACCTCCTGGCCCGGGAAAGAGACAAAGGCCAGAGAGGAGGAGCTGGAGGGGGTTTCAGTTGGGAGCTGGCTGGGGACAGGAAGTGAGGGCAGACGTGGGTGTCTGGCTCGCTGCCCCACAGGATGGACCCGGCTGAGGGGTCCTGTTCGCTGTACCTACAAGCTCTGGTTTAGACCATGTTCCTGTTGTCTAATAAACCTCTGTGTCCCCGGCTGGCTGAGAGTCACGTCTGACTGCGAAGTGCGGGGGCAGGACCCTCTGGCTGCCCCAGGACCCCGCCGGGGCGGACTTGCTGTGGGAAGCGCACGGAGGGGCATATGCTGAATGCTCCCAGGAGAGACCCAGGAGGTGAAGCCGTGTGAGCTCCTTGCCCTGGAGACAGTCTGCTCCGAGGGAGAGGAGGCTCCCCACAGTCCTGACTGGCTTTGTGGGGAGCAGTTCCAGAGCATCGCCCGGGGACTCTGGGACAGACCATCACCTGATCCCCAGTGGTGAAGGCGCGGGCCCGCGCCGTGCGGTCATACCAGACCTTCTGCTTCCTCTGGGCTCTGGCCAGATTCTCCCTGGCCAGGCCCATGATCTCGGCAAGTCTTTCCCGGAAGGTCAGGACATACTCCACCACCGACTCTCCATCGGGAGTGGCCTTCCCCTCCCATTCGTCTCTAATCAGGTCCAGGGGCCCCCTTACCCACCTTCCATATAACAGTTCGAAAGGCAAAAACCCGGTAGACTCCTGGGGTACCTCCCTGTACGCGAACAGCAGGTGAGGTAAGTACTTGTCCCAGTCCTGCGGGTGCTGGTCCATAAAGGTTTTCAGCATCATCTTTAGCGTTCCGTTGAACCTCTCCACCAGCCCGTTGGATTGGGGGTGATACGCTGAGGCCCAGTTGTGCCGGACCTCACATTTCTCCCACAAGCACTGGAGTAGGGCCGACATGAAGTTATACCCTTGGTCTGTCAAGACTTCCTTGGGGAACCCCACTCGGCTGGAAAAGGGCAGTAAGACAAGGTGGTCTGGACCGAGGAGTGCCAGGAGGCTCTCCGGGCGCTGAAGGAGGCTCTGGTCAGTGGTCCAGTTCTGGTTACCCCAGACTTTGACAAGCCCTTTATGGTGTTCACCGACGCCTCAGACATGGGACTGGGGGCGGTGTTAACGCAGGAGGATGAAAAGGGGGAGAGACATCCCGTCGTGTACCTGAGCAAGAAGTTGTTACCTCAGGAGCAGAACTAAGATGGACCTGGCTGAGGGGTTGTCACGGAGTCCCCGGGCGATGCTCTGGAACTGCTCCCCACAAAGCCAGTCAGGACTTTGGGGAGCCTCCTCTCCCTCGGAGCAGACTGTCTTCCGGGCAAGAAGCTCACACGGCTTCACCTCCTGGGTCTCTCCTGGGAGCATTCAGCATATGCCCCTCCGTGCGCTTCCCACAGCGAGTCCACCCAGGCGGGGTCCTGGGGAAGCCAGAGGGTCCTGCACCCCCCACTTCACAGTCAGACGTGACTCTCGGCCAGCCAGTAAAACAGAGGTTTATTAGATGACAGGAACACGGTCTAAAACAGAGCTTGTAGGTACAGCGGCGAACGGGACCCCTCAGCCGGGTCCATTATGGGGTTCAGAGAGCCAGACACCCACGTCTGCCCTCACTCCTAGTCCCCAGGTAGCTCCAACTCCCAAACCCCCTCCAGCCCCTCCTTCTCTAGGCTTTGTCTCTTTCCTGGGCCAGGAGGTCACCTGATCTCTTTGTTCACCTTTAGCTATTTCCTTGCAGGGGGGGAAGGGGCTGTGACGAACTGGGTCTGTTCTTACTGTGGTCTGTGAATGCTGACAG
>NW_020684526.1:0-2133 GCF_002925995.2 Terrapene triunguis
GCGAGCCAGCACGTGGGAGTCAGACAGGACAGACAGACAAAGAGGGATCCTGCAGCTGGACGCACCCAGTGACGTGGAGCCACTCTGCATGGGGGGATCGTGGCGCTTTCAGCCCCAGCCCAGGCTTTTCGGAGACACGAAATAGAAAGACGGCAAACGGTGCCAATGGGTTTTGTAAAACCCCCTCGCGCCACTTCCTCCCCATGGGATTGTCCTGCCCCAGGCACAACCCACCTGGGATCCCAGGGTTCAAATCCACCAAAGCAACAGACCCTCCCTCCCTGAGCTCTCGCTGCTTCCCCTGCCTTTGCTACTTACCCCCAACACCTGCTCTGGCTGTCGCTCCTGGTGCTCCTCATTCACTTAATGCTGCTAAGGGCTCCTGCCAGCATCAGCCCTGCTTGCCAGGCTCTCACCATGACATCACCTCCGAGCCAGCCGATTGGCCGAGCCCAGGGCCTTTGCTGATTGGGCAGCCTCTTGTCAGGGAAGCAGGGATTGGCTGAGTAACTCCTTGCAGGCCAGGTACCCAAAGGATGATGTCACACAAAGAAGCTAGTTTCAACCTGGGGAGAGAGGCTGGGGGAAAGCAAAGCTGGCCAGAGAGATCCAGGGAGCTTTGGAGAACCCTATTAATGGACATTACAGGGATGCCCGAATGCATCAGCCAGGATCCTGCCCGCATTGTGCCACGTAATGAACTCGCACCTACAGGGAGACACGATCCCTGACCTGAAGAGACTCCAATGTCCATTCAACAAACAAAGAGACAGAGGATGAAACATCAGCCACGTTTCACTCAATCCGTCACACACCCAACAGCGGGGTCAGATTCTCAACTGGCTTAATTCCCTTGCCTTCAGGGGAGTGAGGCCTCCAGGGAACCCGACCCATACAAGATGGAAAAGACTATTTTGTCCAGGCTAGTTTTAAAAGTCTGAAATAACGAACCTTCCCCACTACCCTACAGCCCCTACCGCATCTCCCCAGGCGTTTTTCCTGCTGCTCCGGGTAAATCGTCCTTTTCTTAATTTCACCCCAGTCCTAGTTACACCCTCCACGCTCCATCCTAAATCATTATTATTATTTGTATTCCTATAGCACTAGGAGCCTGCCCCACTGCGCTAGGTGCTGTACAAACACAGAACAAAAAGACGGTTATTCCCCACAGCGTTTATCATTTCAGTATAAGGCAAGAGACCACAGACAGATGGAGATGGGCAGCTGGGGAGTACAGGGAAATGATCAGACAATACTGGTCGGCGTGGCAGGCCGTGGTATCAGTGCACCAGCAGCCTGACGGTTCTCACTTGTTTTCTGCAGGCATCGTGGCACAGGAGAGTTCTGAGGGTGGATAATGAGTTTGTTTTGCAGGCGTTTATGGGGAGCTCCTCCCAAGAGGGAGGGGCCACATGTATTTAGAACCCCTTAGGGTTCTTCACTGTCCCGCCAATGCAGAGAGACGCGGTGCAGATTTTAAAAGGCTCAGCCTCCACCACCAGGGCCAGATATTCAAAGGCGCTCAGCACCCAACATGCCGACTGCCTTTGAAACTCTGGCCCTGGGTCATTTGCTTAGCTAAGACCTGCCTGGTTCGCTCTCAGTCTCTGCATCTGTGAGACATTCCTCCTCCCAGTTCACAAAGCTGGACAGGAAACTTCATGATCCTTTTTGACCAATCCCAGCACTGAAACGAGCAAGGCTAGACAGCGCATAAAGTTTTTACTAGGCCAAGCCAGTGCAGACTAAATGAGGCCAGAGCTCCCAAACTGCCCTGGCCTTGCTGAGCTAACACCTATTCCCACATGGCCCAGCCAAATAGCTCCAAATCCTGGCATTTATTTTAAATAAACCTCAGAAATTCCACTAAAAAACACATGAAGGGACCCTTCCGGTCATGCTGTTAAGCACTCCAAAGTCAGATGCTGTTGGTTTTCTTACAGTTCTAGGTAAAGTTTGGGGTGGCTGCCTATTATTAATATATTACAGTAGCACCTAGAGGCCGTGACAGAGATTGGGACCCACCATGCAAGGAGCTGTACAAACACATAGCAAGAGATAATCCCAGGTCTGAAGAGTTTACAGACTAAATGGGACATAAAGGAAGGATCATTATCCCCATTTTACAGCTGG
>NW_020684527.1:0-2135 GCF_002925995.2 Terrapene triunguis
CTCTCCTTGCACAGCATGGTGCCCCCATGTGGGTCCCATGGGAGGGCCTGCTGGGCCCTCCCCCAGCCCCTGTGTCCGTCCATTCATTACTCAGGGCTGGAGACACCAGAGCTCACAGCCCCAGCAGTTCCCACCCCAGCAGCCCCGGGCTGCTCTGGCCGGCTCGAGCCATCCTGGCTCAGGAGCCGGTCCACACCCCAGGCCCTGCCAAGGGATGCGCTGGGGGGTCTCTGTGCACTGGGCTGCCACCATCTGGAACCAGCATGCCAGACCATCCGGCACACTCACACTGGCCTCTGACAAGCCCTTGGCTGCGGCCCGGAGAAGCCCCTGGGCTCTGGCTGCTCGCGCCAGTGACCATCAATCATGCTGCCAGCACTAGGGAAGGCAGGTGGGAAAGCGGCTTCCCCATGCGGGTAATCAGGAGCACGGGCTGCAGGCTGGGGGTTAGGCTGCGGAGGTACAGGCCACGTTCAGCCCAGCCCAGAGATGCATACACGCTGCCCCCCAGCCAGGCAGTGCCAAGCCCTCTCGGGCTGGAAGGAGTTAAGCACCGCAGGCTGCCGGGGTCCCAGATGATGGATGAGCTCCCGGCTCCTGCTGGAGACCATTTTGCCGCAGAGGGGCTGGTGCAGCCTCTTCCCGGCAGCTCGTCACACCGTTTGTGGGCTGTGCGGGCACAGCAGGCAAACCAGGCACCGCAGCCCAGCTCGGATCAGCCCAGCCCCGTGCCCTCGGCTCCCAGCTGGGTGTCTCTGCCCCTGCTCCTGCTCGCACTGGAGTGACCTGACCTCAGCGAGGTCCTGTCCACTTGACAGGCTGGGCCACGAGCGTCTCCCCATGGGTGCAGTGACACAGGGCACTGGGGCCATGACCGAGACCCTCTGACTTCTCTGGTGTGAGGGCTGCCGGGCTCAGAACCCAGCTGGCAGCAGCCCCACGCTCAGCCGCCTGCAGGTGCCACCAGCCCAGAACTCAGCCCAGTCCAAGCCCGAGGCACAAAACCCAGGGGGAGGAAGGGGGTTAGCAGCTTGGGAAGCTCCCGACACAAACCCCTCAAGGCTCCGTGGTGCTGGGAGCGTCACGGGAGCTGCCCAGGGGAGAGCGGGGTCGGACCCCCGTGGCAGCTGCAGCAGTGAGCACAGCTGGGGGGGCACAGGGCTGGGCTGTCCCTGCTGGGGTGGTGGCCCTGAGACTAAGAGCCAGAGGAGGAAGCGCAAGCTTCCATTCCCTGCTCTAAGCTTCCCTCCCTCCCCTGGGAGCACTCAACCTGAATCGGCCGTTTAATTTGCTGTGGCGCTTGGCAGGGCTTGCGGCTGGATTACTGGCAGAGAAACAACAGCCCCAGCGCGGGTATCGGCTAATCCCCTATCAACGCAGGGCGAGCCGCCGGCTGGGGAGGGCAGAGCACAGAACACGTGCCCCAACCTCCCTGCATGCCCAACTACAGGGGAGGGCGCATGAGCTGCAGCACACACACACACACACCCCGCACCTGGCAGGGGCTCCTGTGGGGCTCCCCGACCTGGGCAGGGCAGCACTGAGGCGCTGTGACTGTCTCTGCCACCCCCCAGCAGTGGGCGCTACCTGGGTCGAGGCAGGGCCAAGGCGGATGGTAATTTGCCCTCCTAACAGCTTTTCGTTCAGTCTTAAATTGGGCTGGAAACGTCACTGCTCACTGAACACGTTACATGGGGGGGGGCCCAGAGCCAGACCCCTGAGGAGCTAACTGACCGGAGCAGATCCCTGAACCCCAGGGGTGGGGGGCCAGGCCGATGGAGCTGCCTGCACGCACAGTGGGGTCAGCATGCCCTTCCCTGGCACTCCCCCCTTGCTCGTGCCCAACAAGCGCCTGGAGGGGCTGCAGGACACTGCCTAGATCAGGGGCAGAGCCAGCGGCTCCGAGAAGCTGAGACCAGGCGTGAGCAATGAGGGGTGGCTGTCTGGAGGGCCCATGGGGGTTCCACAGGGCGCAGCCAGGACAGGAGGGCAGGCCCGGGGTATGCAAGGCTCAGCCTGCATGCCCCTGTATTGCGACGGGGCCTGGAGTCTGGTTAACAGTGAGCCGCTCCCCAGGCCCGGGGTATGCAAGGCCCAGCCTGCATGCCCCTGTATTGCAACGGGGCCTGGAGTCT
>NW_020684528.1:0-1690 GCF_002925995.2 Terrapene triunguis
GCATGGGGGGCTCTCGGGGAGGGGGTGGGCAGGCCGGCGGGGGTGCAGTGCGTGGGGGGCTGTCGGAGGCATGGGCCAGGGGGCATGGAGGGGATGAAGTGGTGCTGCCGCTGACCTGTCTCTCTGTTAGGTGCGTGTGCTGCGTGCAGTGCGGGGCGGGCTCCCCTGGATTCCACTGTGAGTGGCAGAACAACTACACGCACTGCGCCCCCTGCGCCAGCCTTGTCACCTGCCCCGTCTGCCGGGTGAAGTACGTGGAGGACGACCTGCTCATCCAGTGCAGGCACTGCGACCGGTGAGGCCCAGCTCCCTTTCTGCCTGGGGTGTGTGTGTGTGTGGGAGGGAGCTAGCCATGGGGCTGCACACGGCTGCCATGGCATCTTCCAGGGGGTCTGGCCCCCCTGCCGGTGTTCTCCCCCCAGAGCCCGCGCCGAGCCCCCTTACTTCATGCAGCCTGGGCCTAAACACTGGCTGGTCCCTGGATCTGGGAGCAGCCTCTGGGAATTCTGGGACAGCTCCCAGTGAAATATGCAAATGAACAACAGCCCTCCTAATCCCTGCTCCTTGGGCTGTTGGGTTCGATCTAATCCGCACTGGCACACACCTTCACTGCTCCATAGGCCACCCGTGGCACCATTAGGTTTCAGAGTCAACAGCCTTTGTAAGGAGTCAGGTCAGTTCATGCCTCCAGGAGCTATTGTTTCAGGCTCTCTGCAGACTCTTGGGTGGGTCATTTGTTTTTTTTTGGAAAGGTCTCTGGAAATGTTAGGGTCAGAAAGGTGTGTAAGATCCGGAGCAGGGTTCTGCCTCGGGGGACACATGGGGCTGTGCTTGGGGCCCTGACCCTGCTGTAGGGGGGTCCAGCCGAGACACCAGAGTTGCTAGTCCCTGAAGAGCTCCCTGTTTGGGGCTGGGCCCCCCTGACAGAGTGACGTCCCAAGCACAGGGCGCTGGGAGGGTTCCCTGGGGCGCTCGGGGTTAATGTGGGGGTGCCTCCGGGAGCAGCAGAGCTCTGACGCCCTGGCCCAGTCCAGCGGATCCTACTTCCTGCATCGAAGGGAATTCCTGAGCCAAGCGCCTGTCCCCACGGGGAGGGTCCGGGCCCCGTCCCTTACCCATCCCTGTCCCCCCAGGTGGCTCCATGCTGTGTGCAGCAATCTCTTCACGGAGGAGGAGGTGGAACAGGCAGCAGACGAGGGCTTCGACTGCAGCTGCTGCCAGCCCTACGTGGTCAAGCCAGTCGGTAGGTCCCTGCGCCGGGAGGCAGGTGCTTGGGGTGGCGGGGGGGGGGGGGGGGGGGCCAGGGAGCCATGGGGACTCACCGCTGTGTGTTTCCCTCCCCAGTTCCAGTCGCCCCCCCAGAGATTATCCCAGTGAAGATCAAGGAGCCGGGTAAGCATGTGGGGAAGGGGACCCGCTCTCCACTCCGTGTGCCCGAGCTGCACTCGCTGCCCCACTGGGGGGTTCCAGCACGTGGCCCATGCCCTGTCCCCTCGAAGGGCCCCTGGCTGAACCGGGCCCTCAGCCCGGGTGGCACAGGAGGGTCTGTCCCTCTCCCAGCTGGAAGGAAGAAGCTCCCATGGGAGGGCTGAGCCCTGCCGGGGCTGCGTCACCTTCTTCCCAGGGAGGGGTGTGCTGCAGAGGCCAGGACTCCTGGGTTCCGTTCCGGGCTCAGGGCGAAGAGTGGGGG
>NW_020684529.1:0-225 GCF_002925995.2 Terrapene triunguis
TGGCCCTGCTCGGTCCAGACCACCTCGTCTGGCTTACCCCTCTCACGAAGCTAAGGGATGGGGGCAGCTAGGGATCTAACGTGGGGTACAAACCTCTGGTAGCACCCTGCCATCCTGATAAAGGCCTGGACTTGTTTCTTGGTCTGGGGAATGGGCCAATCTCTGATCATCTCCACCTTGCACTTTTCGGCTTTTACCGTCAGTCCTGCCTCCTTGAGGCAGCCC
>NW_020684529.1:325-1162 GCF_002925995.2 Terrapene triunguis
AGCACCGTGCCCAGCCCTGCGTCTGAGGCATTGGTGAACACTGCAAAAGGCTTGGCAAAGTCTGGGTTTACCAGATTTACTGGGCCCTGGATTAGAGCCTCCTTCAGTATACAGAGAGCCCTCTGGCCCTGCTCGGTCCAGACCACCTCGTCTGGCTTACCCCTCTCACGTAGCTAAGGGATGGCGGCAGCTAGGGATCTAACGTGGGGTACAAACCTCTGGTAGCACCCTGCCATCCTGATAAAGGCCTGGACTTGTTTCTTGGTCTGGGGAATGGGCCAATCTCTGATCATCTCCACCTTGCACTTTTCGGCTTTTACCGTCAGTCCTGCCTCCTTGAGGCAGCCCAGCACCCTCTTCACCTGGGACACCTGTTCCTCCCAGGTCTGGCTAAAGACACACATGTCATCGACGTACGCCAGGGCCAAGTTCTCCATCCCCCTCAGCTTGTCTAGAATCTCCCCAGGCCTAGGCATGGGGTAGGCATCGGACACGGTGATGGCTTTAAGCTTCCGATAGTCCCCACAAAACCAGATCATCCTGTTTCCCGTGGGGACCAGCCCCACGGGTGAGGCCCATGGGCTGTTGAACGGCTGGATCACATCTAAAGCCAGCATGTCCTTGACCTCTCTCTCCAGGTTCTGGGCTGCTTTCCCAGTGACTCTGAACGGGGAAAACCTGATGGGGAGATTGGCTCCCACCTCAGGGAAGAGATCCACCCAGCGGTCTTCCCCCTTCTCCTCCCAATCCTCCCTTTTTAGGTCCAGGGGTCCCCTCACTCTCCTCTCATACAGCAGCTCGAAAGGGAAGAACCCTGTGGATTCCTGGGGCACCACC
>NW_020684529.1:1262-3763 GCF_002925995.2 Terrapene triunguis
GGGACACCTGTTCCTCCCAGGTCTGGCTAAAGACACACATGTCATCGACGTACGCCAGGGCCAAGTTCTCCATCCCCCTCAGCTTGTCTAGAATCTCCCCAGGCCTAGGCATGGGGTAGGCATCGGACACGGTGATGGCTTTAAGCTTCCGATAGTCCCCACAAAACCAGATCATCCTGTCTCCCTTGGGGACCAGCCCCAAGGGTGAGGCCCATGGGCTGTTGAACGGCTGGATCACATCTAAAGCCAGCATGTCCTTGACCTCTCTGTCCAGGTTCTGGGCTGCTTTCCCAGTGACTCTGAACGGGGAACACCTGATGGGGAGATTGGCTCCCACCTCAGGGAAGAGATCCACCCAGGGGTCTTCCCCCTTCGCCTCCCAATCCTCCCTTTTTAGGTCCAGGGGTCCCCTCACTCTCCTCCCATACAGCAGCTTGAAAGGGAAGAACCCTGTGGATTCCTGGGGCACCACCAGCTGCCTCCCGATTCCCCTCAGTTCTACTTCCCCTTGGGGAGCCCATTCCTGGTACAGGAATCCCTTCTCCCACAGGACTCTGTCCCTGCAGCCTTCCCCAAGGAGGTTTGCAGCGCTGTGGCCAGCAAGTTCCCTCAGCTTCTCCAAGGTGGGATCCTTCCGCAGCTCGGTCTGGAAATCAGCTGCTGGGGAAGGGAGTAGGACCTGCTCCCTCTCGCTGGCTGGGCCTGGGGTCACAGCCCCCCGAGCCCTGTCCTTGGTAGCTCCCTCCCTGCTGTGTAATCACTTCCCAGCAGCATGTCTGGACCAGGCAAACTTGGTTGGCAGCCGACCTGCCCTGCCTGTGTGTCCCCCCACTCAGTTGGGGTCTCAGCTCCCACCATGCCCAGCACTGTCCTTGTTGTCCCAGTGGGGGCAGGCAGCGAGCTCCCTGATCTGGTCACAGCATCAGAGCCAGCATGAGCCCTCTCTCCGGTGTGCAGGGGGGCGGGGAGCATCTCTCCCTCCCACTCAGCCCCAGGGGTCTGGTTACAGGTAGGCAGGTATCCTGAGCCCAGCAGCCCCTCCCTCCTGCCAGCCAGGTCATTTGCATTTTCACTGACCATTTCCCTCTTAGCCAGTTGGTTAGCGGGATTCAAATTCAAATTCTCGGCCGTTACAGGGGCAGGGCCTAGATCTTGTCCCAAAGAGACACAGTCACCCCCCAACAGGACCTCACAGCCGATAACCTGGAGAGCCCCAACCACCAGCCAGCCCGACCCCTCCTGGGTCTGCACAGGCATCCGGGCCATAGACAGGGCGAGGGCCTTCATCCCGGGGACCTTCACCCAGGTCACACAGCCCCTCAGCATCTGTGGCTGCACCACCTGGGGCCCGACAACAGTTCTCTCTGTCCCAGGGTCTCGCCATCCCAGGCAGGTCTCCCCATTGACCCCCACCTTCTGCTCCCACTGGGGGTCCGAGGGGCCTGAGCCCAGGAGACTCCACGCAGACATATAGGCCGGGGCCAGGAGTGGGAGCCTGTCCACCACCCCACCCATATGGCTGACAGCGTCTATGGCCTTGGGACCCAGCAAGGGGGCTAGATACCGGGGCTTTTCCGCAGGGTCCCCCTGGTTCAAATCACCAGCCTGCTCGAAGGCCGTGTGGTGGGCATCCACATCCCCCCCACTCCTTAACCAGGGGCAGCAATTTAGTGTCGAGGCTCCCTGCAGAACTGGCAGCCCGGGGACTATCCCCACTCACCCCTGGGGAGCCCCCTATGCCTCTCCGCTCCACCATCGCCAGTCCATGCTGCTGTTGCTTTTCCTGCAGCTTTTCCTCGGGCTCTTGCTCTCTCTCACGGTCCTCTTGCTCTCTCGGACTCAGCTCCAGTCCCATCCGTCTCCGATCCCCTGATGGGGAACCCGATCGTGAAGACCCCCGTCTGGTTGGGGACCAGACTCTTGGGGATGCCTGGCTACTGCTCCAGCTGCTCCCAGGTCCTCTTGTAGCCCCGTCTGGGTCAGGAATCTGCTCCTTAGAGCGGTCCTCGTCCTCCAGCTGCATGATTAACTGGGCCTTGGTGAACTTCCCAATGCGTAACCATCTCTTTTTGCACAGGATTACACTGTCCTTCTTAAGGAGATGGTGATAGGCCATCCCTCCGCTGTTCCCAAGTTGCTTTGGACTCACAGGCCCGTGTGCTCTCAGCTCCCCCATGGTTTCCAGGAAGAACCCCTAGTGTGCCAGCCCTTCTCGTGGTCACCACCTCTTTGCCAGGGTCGAGCTGCAGACTCCTCCGCCCCTGGGACCGCTCGCTGTAATCCCCAGGGGAAACCTGTTACAGCAAACATCCTTCTCTCTCCCAGGGTCAAGCGGCAAGCTCCTCTGCCCCTGAGACTGCTCGCTGCAGTCCTCAGGGGGACCCCATTACTCCAACAGTCCTTCTCACTGGTCACACACTCCTAGGGGTTAATCACCCCCTGAAACCGTCCCCCCTCTGTTTTACTGCTCCCCAGTCACTTACTGCAAGAAACGCCATTCA
>NW_020684529.1:3773-4113 GCF_002925995.2 Terrapene triunguis
TGACAGGAACATGGTCTAAAATAGAGCTTGTAGGTACAGCGGCGAACGGGACCCCTTGGCCGGGTCCATTATGGGGTTCAGAGAGCCAGATACCCACGTCTGCCCTCACTCCTAGTCCCCAGGTAGCTCCAACTCTGAAACCCCCTCCAGCCCCTCCTTCTCTCGGTTTTGTCTCTTTCCTGGGCCAGGAGGTCACCTGATCTCTTTGTTCACCTTTAGCTATTTCCTTGCAGGGGGGGAAGGGACCCTGGCCATTTGTTGCCAGGGAGACAGAACTCCTGTTCTTTTTGTAAAGTGTCAGTGATTTATGCACACTGGCCTTTCCCCACCACCTAGAGAC
>NW_020684530.1:0-2794 GCF_002925995.2 Terrapene triunguis
GAGTGCTGGCAACAGCTGTCAGTCAGCGCCGACCTGCAGGACACCCCCCCCCAGGACTGGGAGTGTGGGCCTGGGTGGGCGGGATCTCACAGCAATCAATCACCTATGGATGCAGGGCAATTGACTAGTTGGGAAGGTGACTAATCAGGGATGTTTCTGTGCTTCAGCGGTTGTGCTCTGCAAACACCCTCGGACATTTGGTGTTATGGCAAAACCCGCTCAGCAGTCTCAAAGAAGAGTTTCTGTCCATAAAGACCCAGACATATGTCAAAGTTTTTGTTACTGAAATATGTCATAGTTCTGGGGATTGTCCCACTCAAACTACTCACAGATGACAAAGGACTGACTGTGGGTATTAGAAAACTCTTATCTGGCCGTCCATCACCAACAGGAAGAAAGGGGTAAACAAAGAAATTTATAATTCACCTGAAGGATGCTTTGGAGCTCACACACACACCATGAAGTTGCCTGACCCCATGACTGTTGGCCCCTTACTGAAACGTAGTGTGGGTTTTTTGGTTAGCTTCTCCCAGTACCAAAAGACAGGAAGTGCCAATGAGAAATGAAAACCCTCAGACTAGTCCCAGGAGCGAATGGAGAGAGGCCAAGGCACTAGGTCAACCTCGTTGACAGGGCAGGCAGGCCAATGAGGGAGTCAGGTGCCAATTGTCTGTGTTAGCTGGAGCTGCCTGCCAGAGAAGGGCAGAGCTAAGGGGAGAGGAGCAGCCAGAGCTGGGTTGGAGGCAGTGGAGTAGAAGCACTGATGCAGATGGAAGCTGGGTCTAGAGCTGGATGTGGTGAGCAACTGGGGAGAGGGAGGGGGGACCCTGGGCAGCGTGGGATGACATCATGTTTTCCATTCCACTTTCCCATTTCTACTTAATTTTTTTTATTACTTGCTGTTTAATAAATCGTATTTGTTCTGAACTTTACGCAATGCTGAATGGCGACATCAGGGATGCATCCGCAGTGAAGAGAGCACCCTAGAGTGGGGATACGACACCCTAGCCTCTGTCCTGAGTGATTGCAACAAAATTGTGGATGCAGACCCCGCAGGAATCTTGGGGCCAGCCTTGTCGGGGTTTCAGACACCAGAGTGGAAGGGGAGCCCTTGAGGTCAGGCAGGTCTCCAAGTAAAGGGAGTGGGAGCGAGGACTCAGCTCCTTTTGCTATTCGATTCTATCAGGGTGGTGTATAACCCAGAAAAGTTTCCCACAATAGTAAGACCGTTTCCCCTGCTTACCTCTGTGCATATTTATTGGTTTCTCGAAAAGTTAGTTAGGATGTTAGGGGAAAGTGTCAGAGCGGCCACCAGGGAGAGTTGCTGGCCACACTCTGAGGCCACCAAATTTGGTCCTGAGAATCGCT
The DNA here is from genome assembly GCF_002925995.2 of Terrapene triunguis. Classification (NCBI taxonomy): domain Eukaryota; kingdom Metazoa; phylum Chordata; order Testudines; family Emydidae; genus Terrapene; species Terrapene triunguis. The sequence goes on from NW_020684530.1 coordinate 1,369, forward strand.
GGGCTAGATCCTCATGATGGGCCCTTCTTAGAGCCTGTGAGTGTAACAGGAGCCAGACACAGAGATGCTGCAGAGCGGAGGGTTGATCGCTAGGACCCAGAAGCAGGTGGGAGGCGGCTCTGTGGGGACCGATCACTGGGGTCCGGCCCGGCAGCAGGAAGTGACTGGAAGTGACTCGCAGCCGCTGCGGTGACTCTGGCTCCCAGGCTCCTGGCGAGATCCCCGAGCCCGGGCGGCTGGTGCTGGGAGCCTGGAGCCCTGACTGCAGCCGGGGGGCCCCGCTCGGAGGGAAGGTAAGAGAAACTCGCTCCCCCCCAGAGCACACCTGGGCTGCAGAGGGAGGAGGATAAAGAGGTGCAGGGGGTGAGGGCAGGCAGGGGGGCGCAGGAGGCGGGTGCTGGGGATGCGGGGGGCAGGCTGGGATGGGGGCGGGGGTGCACTGAAGAGAAGATGGGGCGATGCGGCGGAGATTGGGGGGCTGAGGGAAGGCAGGCTGGAATGGGGGAAGATGTGAGTGGGGGGCACTGCGAGGGAAGGGGGTGTTTGGGGAGACTGGCGGGGAACAGAGGCAAAAACCCAGCCCCCCACACCCACACACTGCTCCCAGCGTGTTATTATTGTCAGACGCACCCGTGCTGGTGGGGTCTGTGTCTCATGAGTTTTGGGGTCGCCCAGGGCCCTGGTCTGATTTCTGGGCAGGATTCACATCTCAGCCACACCGGAGTCACTGCTGTTTGGGCAGGCAGGGAGTGTGGATGGGCCAATGGGATCAGCCTCTGCCTGCCTGTCCCTGGGGGCTGCTGGGGGAGTCCAGGGCAGCTCATTCTTTAGGTGATGCCATCAGAGGGCTCCTGGTGCTCCTAAGGGAGAGGAGTTTACACGGAAGTGTGGGGAAATCCCCCAAAGTGGCCCCTTTTTTTCTAGCATTTGTCCCAGAGATACTGTTACTGGGAGGATCTGAAGAGTCTGGGAGGGAATCGGGCTGTAACCTGGAGGGAAGCCCCTTCTGTAACCTCCCCCATCGCCCCTCTCGCCCCGACAGGCTGAGGAATCACGTCCACGTTTTGCTCCAGATGGGCCCGTCTTCCAGGAGACAGGGAAGGGAAATGTCTGTGATGGAGCCAGCTCAGGTAGGGGATTTTCAGGGAGCTCCTGGGCAGGGGCAGGAAGGAGACAAGGTGTGATGAACCTGCTGATTTTCTGAGTGGGCCCATTGGTGACGGGGGAGGGGAGAAGGGACATTCTCCCATTTCTCAAACAGGATACAACCCCCTTGCACAGGGCTGGGAGTGAGATCCCACTAGCCAGAGGCGGCTGTGAAATACGAAGGGAAGCTGTTGGGATTCCTGTCCCTGTCCCTGGCTCAGAGCTCTGCTTCACGTATCAGCCTGTGTCTGGCAGGTGTGTGGGAAATGAGAAGACCCTG
>NW_020684531.1:0-4376 GCF_002925995.2 Terrapene triunguis
TTGATCAGTGACAGCGCGGACGCCACAGCACTGCGATCATGGATCCCGCTGCGACCATCGCTGCAGTTGTGGCCGTTCTCAACACCTCGCAGCTTATCATACACCTTTCCCTGAGGCAGATGCAGAGAAATCAGGCGAGGAGGCTACGGCACCGCCGTGAGGGCCTGAAGTCGGAGAGTAGCACAGAGCTGTCAGAAACCACGAGCCCCAGCGCCCAGGACATCACGGTGGCAATGGGGCATGTGGATTTTGTTGAACGGCGATTCTGGGCCCGGGAAACAAGCACGGACTGGTGGGACCGCATAGTGCTTCAGGTCTGGGATGAATCCCAGTGGCTGCGAAACTTTCGCATGCGGAAGGGGACTTTCCTGGAACTTTGTGACTTGCTGTCCCCTGCCCTGAAGCGCAAGGACACCCGCATGCGAGCAGCCCTGACTGTCCAGAAGCGAGTGGCCATAGCCCTCTGGAAGCTTGCAACGCCGGACAGCTACCGGTCAGTCGCGAACCACTTTGGCGTGGGCAAATCTACCGTGGGGGTTGTTGTCCTGCAAGTAGCCAAGGCAATCGTCAAGGTACTGCTGTCAAAGGTAGTGACCCTGGGAAACGCGCAGGCCATCATAGATGGCTTCGCCGCGATGGGATTCCCAAACTGCGGTGGGGCTATAGATGGGACTCACATCCCTATCCTGGGACCGGGCCACCAGGCCAGCCAGTACATCAATAGAAAGGGCTACTTTTCAATGGTGCTGCAAGCACTGGTGGACCATCGGGGACGGTTTACAAACATCTACGTCAGATGGCCGGGCAAGGTTCATGACGCTCGCGTGTTCAGGAACTCTGGTCTGTTTAGACGGCTGCAGGAAGGTATTTACTTCCCGGACCACAAGATAACTGTTGGGGATGTGGAGATGCCTACAGTGATCCTCGGGGACCCAGCCTACCCGCTAATGCCCTGGCTCATGAAGCCCTATACTGGCGCCCTGGACACAGAAAAAGAACTGTTCAACTACCGGCTGAGCAAGTGCAGAATGGTGGTGGAGTGTGCTTTTGGCCGTCTCAAGGGGAGATGGAGAAGCTTACTCACTCGCTGTGATCTCAGCGAAACCAATATCCCCATCGTTATTGCAGCTTGCTGTGTGCTCCACAATCTGTGTGAGAGCAAGGGGGAGACCTTTATGGCGGGGTGGGAGGTTGAGGCAAATAGCCTGGCTGCTGATTACGCCCAGCCAGACAGCCGGGCGATTAGAAGAGCCCAGCGGGACGCGCTGTGCATCCGGGAGGCTTTGAAAGCCAGTTTCAAGGCTGAGCAGGGTACCCAGTGACTTTTAAGTTTGTGGACACAGAGGCAGAACTTGCCCCCGTTTCTTTACCCAGTTGCCGTCGACTATCCTCTCCAATTACATACCCCCTTCACCCCCTTCCCAAAAAATAAAATCTGTTCTGTTTTGTTAATGGACACCGTTGTCTTTATTACTGTTTTCGCGGGAATGTTTTAAAGCTGGGACGCAGACTGTGGCGGGGGGCGGGTTTAGGGTTGTGATGCAAATGATGCTTCTAAACTCCAGGAATGACAGGCTCCGCGGTGGGTGGACTGGTTGTTTCAACGGAGCCTGCCAGCCCTCCTGGCCGGGACTGCGTGTATGTGTCAGCTATGTGACTGTCTTGCAGGGGGAGGAGGGTTACAGATCCCCTGCTGCGCGGCTCTGTGATGCAGGGTAAGGACCGCTGCATAAGATCTGTAACTGCCCTCCCCCGCCACCAAGTCACAGAGCAACACCACCGCCCCCACCACACAAAACATGAAAACCACCTCCCAGACTGACCAGGATAACTAGTCACTGCACTGTATATGTGCCCTGCTGCTGCACCTGCCCCCTGCTAAAGGTGACTGTCCTGTCCAATGACCAAGCCCCTTCCCCCTCCTTCAGACAGACTCCCCTCCAAAAGAAGAGGATGGAAACAGAAATGAACAGAAACGTATTCTTTATTAACAACCGCACATGGAACGGGGGGGTGAAACTTGGACGGGGTCTTGTGTGAGGCGGGTAGGAAAGGACTTTTCAAATTTTGGGGAATGAGAGCCTTCTAGTGGTAGAGCAGTCCGCAGGGGTGGAGTGAAATTTTTCACGGCCCCTTCCACCCCTCCGTGTTTGGACTTTGGGTGAGGGGGGTATGGGACTTGGTGGCGGGGCAGGGCAGTTACAGAGAGACTGCAGCGGGGCTCTCTCCTCCTGCCTCCGGTCCTGCAGAACATCCACAAGGCGGCGGAGCGTGTCCGTTTGCTCCCTCATTAGTCCAAGCAGCGTTTGAGTAGCCTGCCTGTCCTCCTGTCGCCACCTCTCCTCCCGTTCAATGTTTGCCCAGTGCATTTGGGACAAGTTCTCCCTCCACTGTGTCTGCTGGGCTGCCTGTGCTCGGGAGCATCCCATTAGTTCAGCAAACATGTCTTCCCGTGTCCTCTTCTTCCTCCTCCTAATGTGCGCTAGCCTCTGGGCAGATGTGGCTGTGGGAATTGGAAAAAGGGAGTGAATTCCTGAGACAGAGCAATGTATCTGTGAACAGAGAACATAGTCTTTCTCTGTGAACAAGACCATGCAGAGCACCTATCACACGCGCACTGAGGACAAGGTCGAATTTTCGGCCCTCGCCTACTGTGCCTGCGGTCTTGCTGTGGCGAGCTGAGGAGCAGGGCTGGACACCGGACTTTGTCTAGCTGGCAAACATGGTAAGCCGTAGACTTGTGGCCGCTTAAAACTTTAAGAGTGGCACTGGCCTCCTTTCACATAGAAAGCAATGCGAGTCTCTGCTGGCAGCAATCCTGCAAGCATGAACTCTGGCCCTGTCCCACCCCCTCGCGGCTGTAAACCGCGTGGCTGTAAACCGGCGGTTGCAGTTCTGTAAAGGGACGGGCAAGCAGTCCCAATACTAACTTTCCCCTACCTAATTCACAGCAGGGAGTCATGCCAGACATCACCCTCCTGAAGGTCTCGGAGAGCCAGAAGGAGAAGATGCTCCGGGACAGCCTGCAGAAACCGGGGCCATTTGCTGCACTGCTCTGCAAGGCCATGATCCCGGAGTACCTGCTGGCGTTGTGGCAGGGAAACGTGTCCTACCACGGGGGGCCTAATAAGCTCTCCCTGCCCAGGAACCTGCTGATGAGGCTGGAAAAACACCTGCAGGAGGTGTATGAGGAGTTCTCCCCGGAGGATGTCGCCTCTATCCCCGGTTACATTGACCAGTTCTTGGCTTAGGTGCCCTTGGAGGGACAAATGACTGCAGGGTTTTGGGCACTATAATCATGAAGCGGACATTGTGCAATTTTTTGAAAATGGTTCGGACTATATATTGAGGGGCCCAAAGACAGACTAATCATGATACACTTTGCACTGATTCCCCTTTTGTTTGACTTTCCTGTTTACATGTTTTGAAGCACTTTACCCACTGTTCATATTTTCAATCTTCCTGTTTTGTTGCAAATAAATGTTTACATGTTTTAAAGCACTTTAGCTACTGTTAATATTTTAAATATGCCAGTTATGTTGTAAATAAATGTTTAGATATTTAAAACACTTACTGCTTGATCCTTCCCCTGAATCTGTGTCTGGGGTAACGGCGGGGGACGGTTGGTAGGGGATCTCTGTCAGGGTGATGAAGAGCTCCTGGCTGTCGGGGAAATCAGCGGTGCCAGCGCTGTCGACTGCCTCGTCCTCCTCATCTCCTTCTTCATCTTCCCCGTCCGCTAACATGTCGGAGGAACCGGCCGCGGACAATATCCCATCCTCAGAGTCCACGGTCAGGGGTGGGGTAATGGTGGCGGCCGCACCTAGGATGGAATGCAGTGCCTCGTAGAAACGGGATGTGTGGGGCTGGGATCCAGAGCGTCCGTTTGCCTCTTTGGTCTTCTGGTAGCCTTGTCTCAGCTCCTTGATTTTCACGCGGCACTGCGTTGCATCCCGGCTGTAGCCTCTCTCTGCCATGGCTTTAGAGATCTTCTCATAGGTCTTTGCATTCCGTCTTTTGGAGCGCAGCTCGGAAAGCACGGACTCATCTCCCCACACAGCGATGAGATCCAAGACTTCCCGATCCGTCCATGCTGGGGCCCTCTTTCTATTGGATTGCACGGCCATCTCTGCTGGAGAGCTCTGCATCGTTGCCACTGCTGCTGAGCTCGCCACGGTGTCCAAACAGAAACTGCGCTTCAAACTGCCCAGACAGGAAAAGGAATTCAAATTTTCCCGGGGTGTGGCTGGTCAGAGCATCCGAGCTCGGACTGCTGTCCAGAGCGTCAACAGAGTGGTGCACTGTGGGATAGCTCCCGGAGCTATTAGCGTCGATTTCCATCCACACCTAGCCTAATTCGAAATGGCCATATCGAA
>NW_020684532.1:0-1784 GCF_002925995.2 Terrapene triunguis
GTTTGCTGAGAACTTCCAAGAGGCTCTTCCGGAAATGAGCGACCAATTGGGTGATTCGGCACCTCAGTCTGATTTACAGTTCTACTTGGTGCTGGCTTTAGCCCTGATCTCGTTTTTGTTCCTTTTAACAATTGTAGCAGTTCTTATGATGAAATTTCGAAGATCAGTGAATCCCACCGTTCTCCAGTGTTTCTCTCCTAGTTTGTATTCCAAATCCAGTGCCAGATGCCCACCAAACTGTGGCGACGGGACTTTACCATATTCTTTTAACCGATGTTTAGCCGTAAACTCCGGAAAAAACGATCTTAAATTTCTAAAACCAAACGACCAGACTGTAATAGCAGAGAATACCCTTTCGAGTGACAACTGTGGAATACTATTTTTGAGCAATGACTGCGGCGAACCCAAATCTGAGATTAGTGTTCCTGATAAGGTGAGTTTTGCATTAGATGCCTGTTTGTTATTTGGGGTATGAAATTACTGTAAACTAAAACTAGATTTTTTTCTTTTAAAATGAACACCGTGATTAAATGGGGAATATAACAATACTCCGAGGAAAAGAACGTTTAATATATTTATTATTTCTCTTATTTGACAAATATTATTGCAGAGAGGATTTGTGAATTACTGGTTAAACATGAAAGTTAAAATTCTTATGAAATAATGGTTATATTAAAATACCCAGAAAATAGGTTTCTCACATCCATTTTTGTCTGTACTTTGGCGAGTAACTCCAAATCCTTATCGGTGATCTCTACGGTAGTCCTTTAAACTTATTGTTAATGAATTAATTACTTTCAGTGTAGTTGGGAGCTTTTATCTGCATTGTTGTTTTAGGAGCTAGTCGAGTGAGGTCATTTTGACAAGAAGAGATTTCGTTTTTCTTCGGTTTCTTAACCTCTTTCTTCTTTCATAGCATCTGTATAGGGTGTTATTTCACTCAAGGAAACTCTAAGTTGTTTGTATAACCGGTTGCTTTTTCTTGCTATTTTTAATGTTGCGGAGAGAGCTCTTTGGGGTAGGGATCTTCTCTACCTGTATGTTTGCATAGTGATCAGCCCCATAGTGATCAGACCCTGAATGAAGCCACTAAGCTACTGCTACTAAGTATATTCTGCACTATGCTTTTTGATGGAATTACGTTTTTACTTATTTTTTACTTAAGAAATAAGGTATCGTTTACAAATGTTATTGAAGATTCATTTAGGATACGTTGTCACACTGATAAAGTGCATATGGAGGAATTTATGTGTTTTTAGAGTGTACTTGATGTTTACTTTCAGATGTATGGAACTGAATATAATGCTGTGACACTGGATCCCTTAAAGATTGACTGGTTGATGCACTGGGTCTTGAGTCCACTCTTCCGCCAATTTTAAAGAAGGTCTTTTAGACGGTCATGTGTCCGCTATGTATATAATCCATCTCCTGTTAATTTGTTACTTCTTTGCACTATTATTGTTAAAAGGCAAACACAGGTTCAGGAACGCTTTTCACAAAGCGATCACTCCATATTTGATCTTTCAATACTTATCCTCAAAGGAAACCTGCACAACACCTCTCAGTTTCCTACTTGACTGTAACCATACTCCCTTTCTAGCCACATCTGCTGCAATGGAATCACCATTCCAGAGTTGTCAAGGATACATAACCACTGCAGAAACAGGTTTCTCTATGTAACGTTAAGAGACAGGGTGCATAATACTAGCATTTGTACATATTTACGTCCACTATAATAACACTGCTCTACAGCCAAAATGCTTCTGAAATAAATGTAGTCAAAC
>NW_020684533.1:0-1964 GCF_002925995.2 Terrapene triunguis
GGGGGGCGGGGCAGGGGCACGCAATGCCAGTGAAACCCTGAGGCTGCTCTCCGGGGTCCTCCCCGTCACCTTGGTTTGCTCAACGCCCAGAGGAAGTGGCAGCGTCTCTGCAACAAAACACCCCGGCCGAGGCCCAGCCAGTGACCCTTGACGGAGGGGAAACAGCTGCTCTGGTGTCCTGTGCTGTTGGGGAGCGGGGGAGGGGCATTCTCAGGGCTCTTCATCCCCCGTCCCCTAAGTGGGGGATCAGATGTGAGGAGCAGCCGGGGCCTTTAACGCTGGACTGCGCCGTGCCCAGCCTGCGGCGATGCACACAGCCTGACAGCTGCTGCACAGCTGGGGAAACTGAGGCACGGGGGTGAATGAAAGACCCTCATACACAAGTGGGCTCAGAGTTCTGGGCTCTTCTGCTGCTCTAACCACTAGACTCCGCTCCCCACCCAGAGCTATGGGTAGAACCCAGGAGTCCTGGCTTCCAGCCCCCACCCCCTAACCGATTAGAGGCATCCGGTGTGAGCTCCCGGGGTGTGGGTGGGGTTGTACCAAGACCTGTAATAACAGAACCCTGCCCAGCGGGGTGTGTAACGGTTCCCCTGTGTTTAGCTGCCTCCCCTGTGTAAACGTAATGCCCTTTGCACCATGCCATGCACGACAAACCCATCCGGCAGCTATTTCTTCTGCTTTTTTGGCAGGGCTAGTTAGTCAGAGCAGGGAGACTGGGAGCCAGGATGCCTGGGTTCTCTTCCAGCCCTGGGAGGGGAGCGGGGTCTAGTGGTTAGAGCGGGTAGCGGGTTCCCTGCAGTCTCCCCTCAAGCTGGTCTCTCTCCGCTATGGGTGTCTGATGTTGCTCTGGGTCATTGCAGGAACCGACCAGCCCTTCACTCTTTCCTTTGCTCCCCGGCGCCGCGGCTGCCCAGGGGTCACCATGAGGCGTCTCGTCTGGCTGCTGTTCCTCCCGGGTAAGGCCCCTTCCCCTCACCCTCAAGGTCTTGCTGCTTCAGCCCCACAGAGCCCTGGGGGCTGGGGAGAAGGGAGGGGAGACCCGGCTGTGGGTCACAAGCTCAGAGGGAGGTTTTCCTCTGTGAGATTTACTCCTCTTGCATCAGATTAATGTGATCCAGTGACTGGCGGTGGGGGGTGGGCTGGGATTCAGGACTCCTGGGTTCTATCCCAGCTTGGGAGGGGAGTGGGGTCTAGTGGTTTAGAGGTGGGAATCAGGAATCTTGGGTTCTTCCCAGTGTGCTGATGGGGAAACTGAGGCACAGAGCCACACCATGAGATGAACAGGGAGTTTAGTGCTGGGAATCAGACACCGATCTCCTGAGTCCCAGTTCGACACTGGAAGTGCCCGGCCAGCCTGCCCCTCACTGCCATCTCTGTCACTCTGCTGCTTCCAGGCTTCCTCTGTCAATGTGAGCCACCTGTCGAGGTCCCCGAGTCCCTGATCGCTTGGACGGGGGCCTGTCTGTCCATCCCGTGCCACTATCAATCCTGTGTCCTGAACCCCATAAGGACAAAGAAATTGACCATCAGCTCCCTAATCTGGTACCTGAACCCTGTGTATGACCCTGAGAAGAAAGATTTCAATGGCACCGTCCTGTATAAACACAGCGCCACCATCACCCCGGCCTTCGCAGGGCGCGTGAGGTTCCTGGGGGACCTGGAGAGAGATTGCAGCCTGCAGCTGTCTGACCTGCGGGCCAGCGAGAACGGCACATACGGGCTGAGACTGATCTTCTCGAGCACCGTGCAGAAGCCAGAGGAGAAGAAGCGGATGATTAAGATCAGTGTGAACGTGATGGGTAAGAGGGAAAGTCCTGGGCTTCCTTGTAGGAACAGATTAAAGACTCATAGCCCACCCCACCCCACCCCCTGCTCTAACCACTCGACCCCACCCCCCTCCCAGAGCTGGGAAGAGAACCCAGGAGTCCTGGCTCCCAGCCCCCCCAAACACTAGACCCCGC
>NW_020684534.1:0-7892 GCF_002925995.2 Terrapene triunguis
AGCCCTTTTTATACCCGGCCAAAGGGCACTCACCCTGCACGGTTATATAGACCTTGTTACTCTCCGTGGATGGGATCTCCTGCCCAGACTTCTTTCTCCAGTACTGGCAGGTGTAGGGCCCCTGATTCCCCGTCTCGGCCCTGAGCTCCAGCCAGGCTGCCCCGCGGGGAGATGGGAGCTTCTCCGGCGTCTGGTCCCCTCTTCCCCTGTAGAATCTGTATCCCGTCACTGCCTCGCCCCTGGGAGCTGAGCAGCTGAGGTTAACACGCTCCCCCTGGTAATACACAGGGTCCTGGGAGCCCAGAGAGAGTGTGGGGGGCGGCAGGGGGCCTGGAACAGAGGCAGAAGGGGAGACAGTTAGGGGAGGGAAAAAGGGGCTGGTGAGATCCTGAAAACAGTGACAAAAACCAGCCACATTTCCCTGACCGCTGCTCTCCCACAGCCTGGGAAACAGCACACAGCAGGTAACCCACAGAACAGATCATCCCTCACCACCCCGACATATCCTGCTATGTCTGGGGGCTGCAGTACCGCTTATTGCCACTGGGGGATCCTGGTGGGGCTGCGGCTGCAGTACCACCTGCTGCCACTGGGTGCTGGATTGGAAGGGAGAGTATCAGTGGATTTTGTGGGGTGTCTGTCGTCTGCAGCCCCAACATTTATCTAGGGCACCAGGTGATGCTTGTGGGAATGAGAAACCCCAGCAGAGACTTCCCATCCCCCTCGTCCCACATGCCAGGAGAAGGGGGCATCACCTGTCACTGTGATGGAGACAGGGCGGCTCTCAGGGGATGGGCTCCCCTGACCATCCTGCTCTACCCAGTATTGGCAGGTGTAGGTGCCCGTGTGCTCGAGGTCAAGCCGGGGGATGTGGTAGCCGGGGGGGGGCGGCCCCTAGAGCGCGCACAGACGTTATACCATAGAAGAATCAGAATCCAGCCGTCCGGCCTGCAGGTGGGCCAAGCATTCTTCCTCTCGGATGGGCTTTGAACTCACGGCCTGCGGGTGGTGCCAGGTCCAATGGTGACAGCCCGGTGCCCAATTAGTGCTGCAGCCCACAGCCCTGGCACTGCTCCCTCAGGATGTTCGCTGGCTGGGGGCTGGAGAGACCCCCAGGGTCTCTCTGTGCCCAGCATCCCCAGGAGAGAGTCTGCTCATCCCGGGCCTGGCTGTGCTGGGAGGGCCCCAGTCCCCATTCTCCCCTCCCCACCCCACCCCACCCCACAACCTGGGAGTCCCAGAGAAGGAGCCGACTCAGGGGCTGTGGTCAGAACAGACAGCTCGAGAGAGACATGAGAAATGGGGGGAGGGGACAAGAGATGGCACCTCCCAGTCAGCCAGTTCCACCCATGGGATCGTATTGGAGTTGGTGTCCCCTAGAGGGGAAAAGGCCCGTTCCCCACCCCCCGAGCCAGCCAGTACCCAACAATGACACCCAGGGCCGGTGCCAGGATATTTTGCGCCCTAGGCAAAACTTCCACCTTGTGCTCCCCTCCACCCCCGCACAGCGGTTCATTGAGGGGCAAATCCCAATGAGCCTTTATAGACCCTAGGAGCCAGCCTGCCCAGGGGCCAGCCATGCCCAGGAGCCAGCCTGCCCAGGGGCTGCTCCCAGACCAGGTTCCCCCCTCCTCGCCCCCTGAACTCCCCTGGAGGGTGCACAGCCCCGCGTGACCCCTCTCCACCCCACCCCACCCTAGTGGCCCCTGCCCCGAGTCCACTCACTGGCTTTGCCAGGCTTGGGCTGCTGCAGCAGCTTGGCAAGGAGGAGCCACTTTCCAGAGGCACCGGAGAGCCAGAGCGTCGGCTTGCGGGGGCGGCGAGCCCCAGCCATGGAGGAGCCGGTGCGGCGGAGGGGGGCAGCAGCCCTGCAAAAGCAGCGGCGCCTCTAGCGGGGAGCAGCTGCGCCCCCCCCTGCCCCACCTGCTCAGGCTGCGGCCCGGTGCCCCCCGGAGGCTCCTGCAGGCTGCAGCGAATGCATGCGAGCGCCAGCCCCCATGCGCCCCCCGGCTCCCCTGTTGCCAAGGGTTACCATATTTCAACAATTGAAAAAGAGGATGGGGGGGAGAGCCCTGCCCTAGCCCCATTGCCATCCACTCCCTCCCACTTCCCACCCCCTGACTGCCCCACTCAGAACCCCCACCCCCCTCCGCTCCTTGTCCCCTGACTGCCCCCTCCTGGGACCCCTGCCCCTAACTGCCCCCCAGGACCCCACCCCCTATCTAAGCCTCCCTGCTCATTGTCCCCTGACTGCCCCCTCTCCCAGCCAGCCCCCCGGGACTCCCACGCCCCATCCAACCACTCCCTGCCCCCTGACAGGCCCCCCAGAACTCCCGACCCATCTAAACCTCTTCCTGCTCCCTGACTGCCCCCCGGGACTCACCTTACCATGCCCAGGCCAGTCAGATGCTGGCTCCACGTGGAGGCAAAACACGCTGCTGCACGCAGAGCCCCTCCCAAGCAGAGTGCTGAGGCAGTGTGGGGGGGGAGCTCCAGGGGGCATCGGTGGCTCTCATGCCCGGGACCCGCAGAGCCAGGGGGCATGGGGGCTGCCGCCCGCATGCATCTGCTGCAGCCTGCAGGAGCCGGGGGTCCCGGGCCACAGCCTGGGCAGGTGGGACAGGGGGCGCGGCTGCTCCCTGCTAGCGGTGCTGCCGCCTTTGCAGGGCTGCTGCCCCCCTGCACTGTGCCGGCTCCTCCATGGCTGGGGCTTGCCGCCACCGCAAGCGGGAGGCTCTGGCTCTCTGGTGCCTCTGGAAGGCGGCTTCTCCCTGCCGAGCGAGGGCTCCGCTTTTTGGCACCCCCAACCACTTGGCGCCCTAGGTAACCATCTAGTTTGCCTAGTGGTTGCACTGGCCCTCATGACACCCACAGACCCCATACACAGACCAGGGGATGAACCGGGTCCCTCGGTGATGTCTGTAGATGGAGGTGGAAGAGAGAGGAAGAGCATGGCAAACATCTCTCCCTTTTGTCATGTTCTTTCTTTGCTCTTGTTTTTGCCCGCCCCCCACTTCAGAGTCAGGTGAGCATTACCTCATCGCAGTCCCAAACTGACCAAAGGAAGGGGATGACTCACTCGAGAGTCCAACAGATCTTTTGCTGTTGCCCATGCCAGTGTCATTTGTTCCTGTGAGGGTGGGCTGGGTTTGTCCCATCCATGCCCTGGTGAGGTGTGAACTGCTCCTCTGCTCTTGGAGAGTTTTGCCTATGCTTGTTTTAAGCCATGAGGACACATTTTCAGCCTCATAGCTACATACATGAAATTACAACCTATAACATTACTTTAGCATTACTATAACAACAATTACTATAACAACCATGCTCAGTGCATCATGAGCCTTCCGAAGACACCCAACATGACAAACTGCATTAGATACCACACGATCATATTATAAGGATGAACATGGGGGTGCTGGGTGTTCACCCAAGGTACAGAATGTCACAGGATGATCACTGATGGGGTTCCTGACCTGACTGGTGGTGCGTGGCTGGAACTCAAGTGCCTTCCGGGGAGAGCCAGTCCATCGCCGGGTCCCTGACAGGTGAGCTCGGTCTGGTCTCTGACACTCCTCCCCCTGCACTACCACACCTCCTCTGCCTGTCCCCCAGTACCCCGTCCCCCACACCTCTGCATGCCACACCCTGGAGACGCTGGTGGGAACCATCCCCCATTAAGCTCATATCATATATGGATAGAGAAATGACTTTCAGCAGATCATAACCTTTCCCCTGATACCTTACAAGGCATGCTTTATACGTAAGATCATGAAGATAAGAAAATGAGGAATATGGGGGTTACAGCAAGGTATAGAATGTCACAATAGGACCTTTTTTGAATTGCATAAAATGTTGCAGAACACTCCTAAGAGACCTCCCATCTTCCACCTGAATGTGCAGGTTACAACTCATTGACTGGCAATGTATATACATTGTTATTTACACTAATACACGCTCGGTAGGGTGTACATGTTTTCATTGACCTGCCCCTCAAGTGGTTCTCATTTTGAGGTACAGAACATCATTTAAAGCAAGTGTTTACATTGGCTCCCAATAGACTCACTAGTGAAGTCTTGGTGCTGCTAATGGCATTACAATATTATGGTGAATAAGAGAAGGGTCCTTTTATTTTAGCAGGACTATGAGTATTTATTATAGGTGCTTTGACATTTCCACCAAGTGTTCACATGCTGATTCACCATCACTCCTGTGCTGGAGGGAACCCTAGACATTTCAGCCAATGCTTGCCTGCTCCTTGTGATCTGGGAATATGCCAGGGGCTTGGGTAGAGTCTTCTGCTCCCACACTGATCCCATTCCCTATCCCAGTCTCTCCTTCACTGGAGCTGGTGAGGGGTCTGGGAGCCCCACAGGGGCAGCTAACTCAGCTCTGATAATGTCACTCAACACCACCCATGTGGCTGTTCAGGAACAACTCACCAGGGTGCAGAGAAGGAGACTCATGTGGGCTTGGCTTAGTTTGGGTGTTCAAGGGGAAGTCAAATAACTAGAGCTCTGGGAGTGTCCGGTGGCGATAATTCCCTGACGTAACTCTCTTGTTCCTCCTGCAGTAGCAGACGAGGGCAGCCAGAGCCATGCCTGGAACCACGAGAATCCCACATGCTGGCAGCATGTTCCTAGGTAGGGCCCAGGCTGCTTGTGAGAGAAGAGAAAAGGGGACAAGGGACTGGTCAGGAACCAAGAGTGATGTTCTATCTATCAGAGCTGGGCAGACACTCTCTGGATAGGGAAAATCACCTGTCACTGTGATGTTCATGGTGACGTTCATGGCCCAGCTCCTGGGGGATGGGACCGACCTCCCGCTCATGTTCTCCTCGTACTTCTCTCGAGTTCAGAGTGGGGAAGGAACCTTGATAGACATGTGTTGGTAGCTGATCGTTCCAGTCAGGCTGCCTATGGAGGACATATGGGGCAGACGTGTTGTAGGCACTTGGGCACTCATGCTGGCTTCATCAGGCAGAAATGCTGCTTGAAGTTAGGCTGCCATGTTGTTGGCAGTTGGGCAGCCATCTTGGACTGCCATATTGACGGCAGATGGGCAGCCACATTGCTCCCAATCCAATTGGATGAGAGACTTCAGGGAAGATAAGTTAAGAAAAAACTCACAGAATAGGAGAGAAATGCTGCCAGTTTTGATTAGGAAAACTGAGTGACTAGATCAGAAAGTGAATCAAACTCAAACACAGCAGCAAAAGGAGAACAAGACCAAGAGAAAATCTGCATCCATGACTGCAAGACGGCCGAATAAAATATCCCTACACCCAAGATAGAAACATGTGAGAGTCAGCACAGAGCTCACCTGTTACCTTGATGGAGATGGGGCGGCTCTCCCAGGACTGGATACACCGTCTGGATGGGCATATCCAGTACAGGCAGGTGAAGGACCCAGCATCTCCCAGCCCCGTGATGCTCAGGGTGTGGGTGTCACTGCTTCCAGATGAGAGGTTCCTTCCACCCAAGCTGGAGAGCTGGAATCCTGTAGCTGGGTGAGCTCCAGGGGGAGCCATGCACTGGAGGGTAACAGCTTCTCCAGGCAGGTACACAGGGCACCGAGGGCTCATGGACAGGGCCGGGGCTGCGGGATGGTCTGGAAAACACAAGGTTCAATGGGAAACATTGAAAGAGAGTCTCATACTCATCCCCATGCCCTCTCCCCAAGCTCCGGCGAGCCCTGCCTGAGTCCCAGTCATGAGCTCCTAGGACAGGACGTTCTACAGACTACGGGAGATCAGACTAGCCTGACCTTCTGGCCTGGAAATTGATGAGTCTGTGAATCACCCAGCGTAAGTTTCCGGACTCACCCTGCAAAACCCCTCACATCTCCGGTTATGGTCCAGCCGGCCACCCCTGAAATGGGCTTCCCATGGTGCCGATCCCCTTACGCCAGGGAGAAATGTTTCAGGGGGAGAGAGGGGCCTGGGAGCACCAGCATAATAGACAGAGGGAGGCAGCAATGAAACTGCACACGGCTGCAGTTGAATTTGTGTGTGTGGCTGTGAGAGATACGGATGCTCAGAGCAGCAGCCACGGCCTGTTTTAGACATTTAGAATCTTAGAAACGTCGGGCTGGAAGGGACCCGAGAGGGCATCTAGTCCAGCTCCCTGTGCTGAGGCCGGGCCAAGTAAACCCAGACCAGCCCTGACAGGGGTTTGTCCAGCCTGGTCTTGAAAACCTCCAATAATGGAGATTCCACAACCGCCCTTGGAAGCCGATTCCAGAGCTCAACTCCCCTTAGAGCTAGAAAGTTTGTCCTCATATCTAACCTCAGTCTCCCTTGCTGCAGGTTAAGCCCATCACTTCTTGTCCTGCCTTCAGTGCACGTGGAGAACAATCGATCCCCGTCCTCCATAACAACCTCCCCATGTTTGAAGGCTGTTATCAGGTCTCCCCTCAGTAAAACACGCCCAGTTTTTTTCACCTTTCCTCACAGGTCAGGTTTGCTAAACCTTTGATTGTTTTTGTTGCTCTTCTCTGGACTGTCCCCATTTGTCCACATCTTTCCTAAAGTGCGGGGTCCAGATGTGGACACAGTTCTCCAGCTGGGGCCTCACCAGTGCCGAGTAGAATGGGACAATGACCTCCCGTGTCTCACCCACAACACGCCTGTTCATACACCTCAGAATCATATTAGCTTTTTGTGCAGCTGCATCACATTGATGACTCATATTCAATAGTTTATCCACTATCACCCCCTGATCCTTCTCAGCAGTGCTACCACCTAGCCAGTTATTCTCCAGTTTGTAGTTGAGCATTTGATTTTTCCTTCCTCAGTGAAGTACTTTGCACTTGTCTTCATTGACTTTCATCTTGTTGAATTCAGACCAAGTCTCCAATTTGTCAAGGTCATTTTGAATTTTAAACCTGCCCTCCACAGTGCTTGCAACCCCTCCCAGCTTGGCGTTATCTACAAATTTTATAAGCGTACTGTCTACTCTGTTATTGAAGTCATTAATGAAAATATTGAATGGTACCGGACCCAGGACCCACCCTGTGGGACCCCACTAGATACGCCTGTGACAGGCTGGATCACAGAAACCCCCTTGGGTCTGCCAACTGATGTGCCAAGATCACTTGTGCCCCTGCCTTCCCTGCCAACTTGGGACTCCAGAACCCTTCCTGGTTGTGGCAGACACGCTTGCCTGCCACAAACACAGATCCGGGTCTGAACCACGTCCCACAAACTGCAAGCTTAACTGAAAACAGCTTAAGAAGTGTTCCTGTCTCTAACACTCAGACGCCCAGCTCCCAATGGGGTCCAACCCCAAATAAATCCGTTTTACACTGTATAAAGATTATACAGGGCAAACTCATAAATTGTTCACCTTCTATAACATTGACAGAGAGATATGCACAGCTGTTTGCCCCCCAGGTACTAATACATACTCTGGGTTCATTAATAAGTAAAAAGTGATTTTATTAAATACAAAAAGTAGGCTCTAAGTGGTTCCAAGTAGTAACAGGCAGAACAAAGTGAATTATCAAGCCAAATAAAATAAAACACGCAAGTCTAATACAGTAAGAAAACTGAATACAGATAAAACCTCACCCTGAGATGTTTCAACAAGCTTCTATGACAGACTGGACTCCTTCCTAGTCTGGGCACAATCCTTTCCTCTGGTACAGCCCTTGTACACCCCCAGCTCAGGTGGTAGCTAGGGGATTTCTCATGATTGCAGCCCCCTTTGTTCTGTTCCACCTCCTTATATGGCTTTGGCAAAAGGCGGAAATCATTTTATCTCTCTGTGTCCCCACCCCCCTTATAAATGGAAAAGCACCAGATTTAAGATGGATTTCAGTACCAGGCAACAGAGGGTCCTGTGGCAGCTTTAAGACTAACAGAAGTATTGGGAGCATAAGCTTTCGTGGGTAAG
>NW_020684535.1:0-3592 GCF_002925995.2 Terrapene triunguis
GTTTTATGTGGAATGGGGGTTCATTTGTGCTGTTCTTTTTGCAGGATGGGGGCGTTTAAATACCTAAATATGGCTATAGAAGCCTAACTTTAGCCACCCAGATTTGAAAATTTGGACTCTGTAGACTTTTGCCTTGTTTCAATCATCTGTCTACCTGCACCCACACATAGATGAGGTCCCAAATCCTACAGGTAGGAGGTTTGGATTGTTTGGGAAAGCACCTGAACTTATGAGGTCCCAAGTTTGTTATTCTCACATTTTACAGCAAACTAAAGGTCTATTTCAAAGTGATCCTTTCAAATATTATGCACATGTGGGTTTCCCACAGACACACAAGCAGTTGGTGAAGCCCCAAATAGTAATAAAAAGACGTGTTTGGAAAGAATTTCCTTATTTAATTTGTCAGATTTGAACATTTACATTTACAATAATATATACTGAATCAAAGACTAAAGCTGATAAAAAGTAATATACATTCACAAATAGGTTTAGCTAATTCTAAATCAAAATCTGCTTTGTACAGAACCACCTGTAGAGCCTAGACGGGTAACCCGAGGACATCATGATCACTTTTCAGATTAGTTTAAATTAAAAGTAATTTAGTTCCATAAGGCCTGATTCACCACTGCATTACTCCAGTTGTAGACCACAGTAACTTCACTAAAATCAATGGAGGTACAATGGCTTAAAAATGGAGTCGTGGGAATCAGGGCCATAATGTGTATAAAAGGGAAGTCATACTAATTTCATAGGTTGCAAAAAAAATATTGTTTAAAAAAAAAGCAAAGAGAATTTTTTTAATGTCCAGATAATGACTCTGATTTAGAACATTACAGAAGTATGAGCTCAAGCCTATCTGTATTCAGGACAGGATTTTAGTCCAAGCCTTCAGAGAAACTTCTGCAAGTACTTATTCACTGTCCTGAATAAAGATGCTTACTGAATCCAGACCCAAGTCAGTATCTTTGTGTGATCAGGTTTCAGACATGTCAATTTCAGGGTAACTACACCTTTTCCCTCCCCTCCATGGTCCGCTCCAGGAATGCCCAGTCAGTCTCGGGTCTCCAGCCATCACCTGTCTTTGGACAGGGATAAGTGTCCCACTCCCCACTGACCAGGGGTTCTAAGGCTGCACAGCTCCCTGTCTTATGCTGGGATATCTCTAGCAAGCCAGTCTGCCTAACAGCCAGAGCCTGTGCTTTGCTTTCTCTCCAAGGGCAATGAACAGTGTATTGCCAGCAGTTGCAAGTTACCATACAGATCTTTCTCAGCAGAGTAAAAGCATCACAGAGAAAACATATAAAAACAATAAAAGTTCCTGCAGAATTACTAATAAAAGCACCAGAAATCACCCATCAGACTTATGGGGCCCAGGAGCGCCGCCAGCTTTTCTGCCGCCCTACGCGGCGGAAGGTCCCACCCCGAAATGCCGCCCCCCACAGAGGCGGTGGAAGATCCCGCCACCGAAATATCACCGCAGTCGCCACCCCCCAAATTGTAGCTCCCTAGGCGACCGCCTAGGTCTCCTAATGGGTTGCGCCGGCCCTGATGGGGCCCTGTTAGACCAATGCTCTTCCAATCCCTCCATACAGGGTTGGGGGTTCCTCTGGGACCAATGGTCCCATCCATTTGCTGAATCAAAAGGAAGACCACAAGTCAGTTCAAGCTTGTCCTTTTATACTAAAAGCCCTTTCTTTTTTTCCATCTGCTTCCCTTCTCCACTATACAATGGGGATAGTAGTATTGCCCTACCTCACAGAGGTGGTGTGAAGATAAATACATTAATAATTGTGAGACACTCACATACTGTGGGAATATGGGCACACGAGGACCTAAGATACACAGACATACTGTTTTACTGAGTATGAAGAGAAACAAACAGTACCCGTCGCTGTTAAGGAAGTATGTCTTGCTCCATTCTTCTCCTAAACAATTTCTAAGCCTAATTATTTCACTGCTGATCTTTCCAGCAGAAATTTTTGTCTACCCATGTAGGCATTTTGGGATTGTAGGAGGAACCTTACTCAAATTTAAGGGAAAAATCAGTGGTATTGTACCTCTTCTAGGGAAAAAAAGGAAGAAGCAATCTGCTATATGTACCTTAGCTAAAATGGTTGGTTAAACCTAAACAAGAAGGGAGTAATGTGTAGGGAACAAAACAGGATCATTCAGTACGGAGGGTACAAAATAGAATGTAGGGGTTACAGGAAGTGACCATATATCCAATAAAATACTTTTTAGAAGAAGCTTAGATTCTCATTTTAACACAAGCTACTTTAAACATTTGGCATGAAGTATTAAGGGTCCTAGCCAAGCCTGAAATACTGGATTTTCAATGAGGCAATAATTTCCATTTTATATGCGGTATTATAATCTCAGTCACTCCAATCTTTTGCTTCTCTTGCTACTGGCACCAATTAAGAGGTGTGAATGTCACTTACCCCTCTTTACTGACTTCCAGCGAAGTGCTATTTACCCACTTACAATACAGACAGAACTTTCGGCATGC
This sequence comes from Terrapene triunguis, assembly GCF_002925995.2. Classification (NCBI taxonomy): domain Eukaryota; kingdom Metazoa; phylum Chordata; order Testudines; family Emydidae; genus Terrapene; species Terrapene triunguis. The sequence goes on from NW_020684535.1 coordinate 2,510, forward strand.
AAGTTCAAGGCAGGAGTCCTACATTTATTTTTCTGATTCAGAATCTCACATGATACTAGCTGAGGAATTTATTGTGAATGTCATGACTTTCCCCCTGCACACTGTACGAGCTGAAAGCCTTTTACCTTCTACTTCATACTCACAATATTTTTAACATGGCTTATAGCGTGTAAAGTCTCCAAAGTATTATATTTTTAATTTGGGAATGGGAGAAGGAAAAGGGTAGGAGAGCGTGCTTGCAGCTAGCCCTGCTAGCTCTGTAGCTCTGCTAGTAGGGAAGGCGGACAGAGGCAGACACGAACAGCGCATGATCTCTATACAGTACTCAAAACAGCACCATTGCATGAAGGGGCATGTCTGCAGAACCCTGTAAAACTGGTTGTGAATATTGTGACCAGCAACATGGGCAGTTCCTTTTCAAAGAAGCAAAATGTACCTGCATAGATTCATGGCAGTCTACCTTGACCAATTCCAACCTGTCCTGACAGAACAGCTCTTGTACCACATCCCTCAGCATCCCCCTGGCAATTACATCAGGATTTTGCCTTTACAATTATAATTATGATATTTTTTTCTTTCAAAAAAAGCAAGTATTACAACCTTGGTGTTTTGCCAAAATGCTTTTACATTACTTATTTATAACCTGACACCGTTATGCTCGAAAATTGTCCTTAAAGCAAAAAAGTCAGGTTGGAAAAAAACGATGGGACAAAATCAGTGACTACTTATACCCACTGCAACCCCATTTGAATTGGGGCATGAGTCACATTCTGGCTGTGGATAGGCACATGCTGCTCTGCCTATAAAACACTCATAACACTGGTCTACAATTTTTGAGAACTCGTCTGCTTCAGAGATAAAATGTGCTATTTATTATGTATTTTGATGTGCTGAATTCAAATATGACAATTAAAACAACTGATTGGCTACTGTTTCTAAGATATTTAAGTTTTTACATTTTATGTCTGTGTATATTGTGTAGATAGTAGAGTTTTAATCATAAATTGTAAACCTAGGTCTTTTCATGTGTTTATGGTTGCTTTACATGATAATATTTCACCTGTCCTGTTTATGTAACACTTT
>NW_020684536.1:0-2828 GCF_002925995.2 Terrapene triunguis
GCTGTTTTCCAGCTAAATCAGTAGTGGGAAAGGGGGAAACTCCGAAGAGGCTCCTCCTCGCGCTCACGTACCTGAACCTGAATTCTCCCTCAGGCCTCAAGGGGAGACCTCGGGAAGGAGACTGGCTGCAGCAAACCAAGGGGGGTCTCTGAGATTGCCCCTGCCCTGCAGCCTGTCCTGTCTGGCCATTACCGTGGACTCTCTATGAGGTCACCGCCTCCCGACCTCTTTTGACCCATCAGCCGAGGTGCTGCAAAAGGCCCTTGTGATGTCACTGCCACACCCACCGCTGCACTGCAGGGCTAATGTCCTGCCCCTGGCCAGCCCCTTTGGATGTTTGAGCTGCTCCCCCTGTATCAACCCCCCCACTCACTCACTGACTGTTAGCTGTGGGGAACAAGCAGGCTACACATGAAAACATCACCAGCTGCTCAATGTGCCACACTCAGGTTTTCAGAGATTTCTAAACTTTAAGGCCAGAAGAGACCATTAGATCATCTAATCTGTCCCACCCGGGATATCACAGGCCTCCTGTATAGCAGAGTGTGCCGGAGCAGGGAGCGGGGCGGATTTGACCTGGGAATGTGGCAAGGGAGTTAAGGAAGATACCTGAGCTGTAACCTGAGCCAGGAGGGGGGTTGTTGGGAGAACTGACACTTTCTGCCCGGGAGACTGAACAAAGGAGAGGAGGGGCAGAGGGGAGGGGGGAGAAAGCTGCTGGAGGGGTTTGTTTGACAGCGGTGGGATCTACTGCACCCCGTGGACGGCGCTGTCTGCAGTAAGTGACTGGGGAGCAGTAAAACTAACGGGGACCAGGCATGCTGAAGAGTCAATGAGGGACGGTTTCAGGGAGTGACTCACCCTTGGGAGCGTGTGACCAGCGAGAAGGACTTTTGCAGTAACAGGGTCCCCCGGGGGATCGCAGCGAGTGGTCCCAGGGGCGGAGGAGTCTGCAGCTCGACCCTGGCAGAGAGGTGGTGACCTCGAGAAGGGCTGGCACACTAGGGGTCTCCCTGGAGACTGTGGGGAGCGGTGAGCACCCAGGCCTGAGAGTGGCCAGCAGGAAGATGTATGCCAAGCGGCTTAAGAGCGACCTGGTGGAGCTGTGCAAGCAGAGGGGGCTGCGCAGTGGGAGGCTCACCAAAGGACAGCTCATTGTCCAGCTGGAGGAGGGAGATCGCTCGAATGAACTGATCCCTGTCTCTGAGGGAAGCAGCCTGGCAGATGTAGCCCAGGCACCAGTGTCTGTCCCAGCTGGGAGTGGTCAGCCAGCTGCTGAGGGCTTCCCGAGACCCCTCCTTCCTATGCCTAGGGGAAGGGAGGGGAGGAGCCCAGCAAATACCGAGGGCACCGTGACCCCCCGGGCCAGCAGCAAAAAGCCAGAGAACCTGCGACACGCAGGGCGTCTGGCCGATGAGTTTGTGAAGAGCCGGTCAGGGGGAGGCAGGGAGGAGTCCCAAAAGAACAGGCCCGCCGGGATGCAGAGAGAGAGTCACCCGGTGACCTCCCAAAGGGGGAATATGGGGAATCCCCTCCAAAGGGGAATGCCCAGCGTCAGGGACAACCGACCGGTTCGAGGGGACCAACGGGACATGAGCTGCTATTACTGCGGCCAAAGAGGCCACATTCGGGCCCAGTGCCACAAGCTCAAGGACAGACTGAGCAGACCGAACCCACACCGGGTTAACTTGGTAGAGGCCCAGATGGCCGAGGGGCAGTCTTCCCAGGCAAGGGGGGCTGGCAGCTTATCAACTGCTTGAGAGAGAGAAGGGCCCCAGGCCAGCTTCTCTGGGGGGCCGGATGCTCCGGACTCAAAGTTCTCCATTTACAGAGTGGGTGCGGAGCTGTCCCTGCGGAGCAAGTGCCTTGTTCCCCTGGAGGTGGATTGGAGGAAAGTCTATGGATACTGGGACACGGGCGCTGAGGTGACGCTGGCCCGGCCCGAGGTGGTAGCTCCAGATCAGGTGATACCCAACACCTTCCTGACCCTGCGGGGGGTGGGCGGGACCCCATTCAAGGTGCCCATGGTGAGTGTACACCTGAAATGGGGGGCCAAGGAGGGCTCCAAGGACGTGGGAGTGCACCACCATTTGCCTACTGAGGTGTTGATGGGGGGGGAACCTAGAGGACGGGCCAAGCAACCCCCAGAACACCTTAGTTGTGTCCTGGAGCCAGAGCCGGAGAGGGGCACTATGCCCTGACCTTGGGAAGGATGTCACACCAGAGGCACAGAACCCTAACCTGGTGGGGAGGGAACACCCAAGGACAAGGCTCAGGGGGGCTGTGGCTTCCGACCCAGCCGACGAGAGGAAGCAGGTTCTCGTCCCTTCCCCAGCCGCCGAGTTCCAGGCCACGTTGCAGAAAGATTCCTCCTTGCAGAAGCCAAGGGACCTGGCTGACCTCAGTGCGGTACAGACCATGAGGAGAGGTTGCAGGGAGAGGTTCCTGTGGGAGAAGGGGTTCCTATACCGAGAATGGGCTCCTGGGGGATCAGGAGGCAGCTGGTGGTACTCCAGAAGTTTCGCCGCAAGCTACTGTACCTGGCCCATGACATCCCACTCGCAGGGCACCAGGGAATCCGGCGCACCAGGCAGAGGCTGCTGCAGAACTTTTACTGGCCTGGGGTCTTTACCAACGTCCAACAGTACTGCCGATCCTGTGACCCCTGCCAGAGGGTGGGGAAGGCCCGGGACAAGGGGAAAGCGGCTTTGAGACTTTTGCCCATCATAGAGGAGCCTTTCCAGAAGGTGGCTATGGACACAGTGGGACCTCTCAGCAAGACGACCCGGTCAGGGAAGAAATACATTCTGGTGGTGGTAGATTTCGCC
>NW_020684537.1:0-3841 GCF_002925995.2 Terrapene triunguis
TAAGACAGAATGATGGACATGGGGAATAGTAGCAATATGGAAGATCTGGGGCGGGGACAGGTATATCTCCCCATTAATGCCGCTCAGTAATGGCCCTCTCCTATATTTCCATGCTGTCTCTCTCGGGTCATGCTTCATATCAATACTCATGAGCCTTCTGTGGCTCATCAGACTCACTTTGCAGCCTGGGACTCACCCAGAGTAGTTCACCAGCCAGGAAAGTTATTTGAGGAAAAGGGTGGAGAGCTTCACTCTTCAGACAAACTTGAGGGGCAACCCTACACACCCTGCTCCCGCCAAAAAGGACCAGCATTGAGGAGAGAGGAGTGTAGCCTGATTTAGGGTGTACTGATAATATTTAATTTGATAATATGGGAATTTAATTTATTTATTTTATTTTAATAATTATTATTATCATCATTAATATTAATTAGTATGGGGTTTATCAGAAGATAAAAGTTCTTGTCCCGGATCAGGCTCCACAGAATTTATAAAGGACCCTCGGGGGTATGATGGAAGCTCACACTGAGACAGATATAGCCTTAAAGACTTTTTATTAAAATTAATAAAATAGTAAGTTAATGGTAAAATACCCAGTTACAAAGTTACAATTGCATCACTGCTATTTAAAAGATACATATGATAATATAGTATTATATGCAACAACGCTTTGGTTAATATACTTACACCCTTCCTTGATAACCTGGTGGTAAGAGACACAGGAACAGCCTTGCGGTTCAGGTTTTTTAATTTTTGAGTGAGGGATGCAGTGCTTAGAAAATGCTAAGAGCTATCAAAGCTGACTAGGGTTTACTTGCCTAACTTATATTTAAATCAAAACCTAATAAACAAACTAAGAATAAAACCTCGGGAAACCAAGCTTAGCCTAGTTTCCTTGAAACTTAAACTTTAAGAAAAACAAGTATAGCCTACTGATAGTAGCAGTTATCATAGATAGATAGATAGAATAAATAGAGTAAAGGAAGTAAGTGAAAATAGAGTAAAGTACGAATGGAAATGAAGTAAAGTGAGAACGGAGCCAAGTAAGAAATGAAGATACTCTATTGGGTGGGTTACCTCTTTTATAGGGCAAATGCCGGAAATCCTTCCTCTTATGCCCAAATTTCATTCCTTACCCACAGAAGTGTTAGGGTACACTTACCCCATAGGCTAATATGTATGTGCGTATTGATGACACGTATGTACACACATCAGTCTCTTGTGGTGTACTTGTTAAGTTTGTGGGTACAACATTAAAAAAAACAATTTTTCATTGTCTATTGGTTTAAATAAAAGGTCATGGACATAGGCGTGGGTACTTATATCTTGTTACCTAAATAGATAAGTCAACTTTACTTTTTGAGTAAAAGGTCTTAATATAAATATGCTAACTTTGCTTTAGCTTACCATACAGGATATGGCCTGTAGGTCTTTTGCATTACAGCCAAACTTATTTTAATAAACCAAATACTTTATATTATATATATATGTATATATATACACACACACACACACACACATACATACACACACACACACACACACAAGCAAGCAGGTTAGTCCTATAGGCTACAGGAGGGAACTGTAACTTATTCCTGTAGGTCATTAGCAACTGGAAGGAGCTAATGGAGCTGGCGAGCTGCATTGGCTAACTCTTGACATAGCTCCTGCAATTTTGATGAACTAAGGAACAGCTTTAAAAACATGAAATATATAAATGTGTCACCTGCATGCAGAGAGGGGGCAGTTTGGGTTTTCTTGGGGCTGTGGTCAAATACTGCTTCCCATTTTTAATTTTTTAGAAAAAGCAAATAAACTGAGTGAGTTTAAGGTCCCATCAGAGACAAATACTTGACACAATTTTGACTCTGATGCCATTTCCTGAATTTGCTGTGAGCTCAGCTTTCTGAGATACTCCATTGTGATAACAGCATTAGTCCGTTTTTCGGAGTCATATCTCTTAAAGCTAGGATAATGCAGACCTTCTGGGGCGCAAATACCCTTGAGAACATGTTTAACACCTTCCTGCAGGATCTCACATTTCCTCATGATGACATAGTGAATGTTGCAATGCACACAGAGTAGAAACATCCCAATGAATGGGATGGTGGTGGTGATTATTGTTGGATTGTTTTTATGTTTTAGTTTTTTTTAGAATAAAGTTAACAACTTCCTGGTCACTTCTCTAGGAGAGAGAAGTTGTTTGGAGTTTTCATTCTGGCTCAGACCATGGGGCAGATTCTGGCTCCAGCTATGGCAGTGCAAAGAGTCTCCGAAGCTGCTACACACTTTTTAGCTGAGCAGTCCCATGACCGGGGTGGGAGGTACCCAAGCTGGCACAATGCGAGCTTTCCTGCATCTACACCAACTCCTTCCAACACCCATAAGGGTAGGGGACTTGACGGGGTGTGGTGAGAGCGCTGCTGTACTCTGGCAATTTCCAGATGTATATGTAGTAATGATTCTGTTTGGTGCCCTGCATCTGTTAGATGTCTGCCTGCCTGCTAGAGGATTCCCGTTGGAGGCTCCTGCATAGTTAGGGACACACACTACTTTATATTTTTATTAAATTAAAAATCAAAATAATCTAGACTAAAAGTGGATGCTCTGAAACATCTGTATATGGAAAGGTCATAGCCCCCATCCCTTTCCCCCCCATCATACCAAGGATCTTTGTGAATTTCACATACCTTCAAGGCAATCAGATCAGCAGAAGGAAAAATCTCATACAGGTGGAACATTTGCTACATTGATTCAGTAGACAAGCTGTGACTCGAGGTGCCTTGGGTAGCTCACAATGAAAATGCCAAGGACAGGGCAGGCTTCAAAAAGAAGAGCAGATTTTCCCAAAACTGATGGTTAACACTATAGTTAGATTCATAAACCAGTCACAAACTGTGCTCCTGATCCCTCACAGTGGTTATCAAGAAGCTAGAAAAAAGAACCAACATAGCCCCCTTCATTGCATTCCAGTCTCTGGCTCCCAATCAGCAAATAGGTCCAGAAAAGTGAAAAGTTACTTAAAACTAGTCATTATACAAAATGTTCTTCTGATCCCCAAAGGGCCAACCACATTACCAGATCAATACTTGTTTGGATATTACCCAAAATACCATGCTGCCAGCCACTCATTTTAGTATCTAAAACCAAAGGTTTATTAGAAAAGAAAAGAATAAGAGAGTTGTTAGATGGTCAAAGAAATCAGATACATACATATGACTTCAGAGTCCATATATCAGGTTCTTAGCAGTTTGAGATATCAATGAACCACACATTTATAACTCACGATACAAAGATGATACATACATATGAACAAGCTTCTCATATTTAGCAAATCATATCTTTTCCAATGATATTTTACATGGCATATCTGGTATAAGATTCATTCCAATTTTGTAATATTGGTACTGACGATATAATTAATCATAGAATATCAGTGTTGGAAGGGACCTCAGGAGATCATCTAGTCCAACCCCCTGCTCAAAGAAGTACCAATCCCCAATTAAATCATCCAACAGATTTTTGCCTCATATCCCTAAATGGCCCCCTCAATGATTGAACTCACAACCCTAGGTTTAGCAGGCCAATGCTCAAACCACTGAGCTATCCCCCCCTCCCCCCCCCCCACATTCCATACAGCATCACGAGTGCCTATGACAAATAGCTTTATGAGCTGCAAAACACCAACAGTGCTTCACTGCTACCATCAACCAGCTGTAATCATCTTTGTAGACCAGTTCATGTGATATTGTAGGAATAAAAACTGCTTTCAGGTTCATACTGTATCAGTCTCATAAAGGTTCATTTTCAAATCATAAGGATAGTTGAACAAGGCAAAATC